>NC_140171.1:29187292-29196372 GCF_963971535.1 Notolepis coatsorum
AATGCCATGGCGAAAAAATGAAATATTGATCCCAACAACGAATTATCACGTTGTTGGCGTTCAACGCATGGCGGGCAATAACGAATTATGAAGTTGCTGGCAACCAATGTGTTAAGGAATATAATATGCCTTTTTGTATTATTTCTCTGTGTATCAGCAAAATGTATAGATTTTTATGTTAGACATTGAGGGAAATTAAGATTCTCAGATTTTTTACAAACCGCCGCTTATCAACTAACCGGTTAATCAGCAGGTGACGTATGTTGCTCAGTAGTTGCTGATGTCTGCTCAAGAGGTTTGAGTGTTTGCTCTGACCGAGATTTTTTTTGAGGGAACATTGCTTATCACTACATTTCACAAAAAAAGGATGTAACACTATATCATTATGTGTTGGATTCTCGTGTTATCAGCCAGTAATCACCTGGTCATCTGTGCCTCCGTGAAGTTTCTTTTTTTGTGTTTTATTATTTTTTAAACATAACATAAAATTAGATATACAAGCATTAATTAACAGTACACATCCAATGAAATCACCATTTAAATAAATGTAGTATACGAGATATACACCTAATACTTGCTATCTAATACCCTACATACATATGCTCTCGCTCGCTCCCCCCCCCCGGACCCCCACTTGGATAATCCATCCATTATCATTCGCTCCTAACCAGGCACTACAATTCATATGCTAGCTTTTATTCTCTCCACCACTTCTAACCATATTGCAATTTTGGTTTCACTGACACCTAAAATTCTTGCTGTAGATATTTCTAGATAAATCACATCGAGATATGTAAGAACCCAAACCTTCCGACACATTTTTTCCGGTTGAAACCATCGTGATGCTATCAGCTTTTTAGCCGCTGTGATACCAGATAAAACTAATCTCTTTAGCTGTATAGGGACTGCAAACTCAAAAACATCATTCAACAGCAATACAGAGGGGTGTACAGGTATATTCAGAATTAAGAAATTTTATAATTGCTGGGACACTTCTTTCCAGAATATCTTAACTGGTGGGCAATCCCAGTACATGTGCATAAATGTACCCTCATCCCCATTTGTACATAAGGAGCATCTGGAGTCTTGTTTAAGTCCCATTCTGTTCAATCTTATAGGAGTCAGGTATGTCCTATGAATATAGTTAAGATTAATTTGTTGATGGTCCGGGTTATGTGACGCAAGTCGAACGTTTGCCCAGACTTCTTGCCAATCAAAATTTATTTCCAGGTCTGGTATATCCCTCCTCCAGACTGAGTCTAGGGGGAGGATTCCATACGAGGACGTTAGTAATTGATGATACAAATCTGATACAAAACCTCTCGATGTCTCTCTTTCATAGAAGAATTTGTGATATCTGTGGTGTTCAATTGGTATCCTTAATGGGACTCCATGAGCTTTCAAACATACCAATAACTGTGCGTAAAAATAATGTGTGGAACTGGTGAGATAAATTTTTTTATGTATGTCTTTATATCTACAAAAAACCTGTTTGTTGAAAACATCTCCTAATGTGTGTATTAGGGTATCTTATAGGTATCTTATAGGTCGTTTTCCAATCAGGAGTGCATTGTTATTGAATAGGGGAGTATGACTATGCCATTTATGTGGGTTAGAATATTTTTTTTGTGTTTCACGCCATATCCGGATTGCATGAGTAATAATGGGGCCAAATTTCAATTTGCATTGCTTAATTGATAATTTGGTGTATACTATGTCCTGCAGTCTATGTGGTGCTACTATATTTACTTCTAAGTTTCTCCAGGATACAGATGCTTGGGAATCAAACCAGGTTGTCAGTGGTCTTAAAGTGTACGCCTTAAAATAGTGGTAAAAATCTGGAAATGCCATACCTCCGTCGGCTTTGTTTCTCTGTGCGGTGGATCTTTTTATACGTGGAGGTTTGTTATTCCAAATAAATTTGTATGCGGTAGAGTGTAATTTTTTCCAGTAACCATCTGGAGGGGGTAACGGTAGCATTGAGCTAATGAAGTTGATTCTAGGTAGGACATCCATCTTAACTATTGATACCCGTGCCTGTACTGAGTTTTTAAGTTTTGACCACCTGTCAAAGTCGTATTTGATCTTATCTTGGATTTTTATGTAATTGTACTTCACCGTTTGGCTTATAGTAGGGAATACTTCAACTCCTAAACATCTGAAGTGTTTAACCATTGGTATTTCTTCTGGAAGGAGTATATTTTTTGCAGGGGCATTAAGTGGAAGGAAAGCCGACTTTGGCCAATTTATCCTAAATCCTGATAGATTGCCAAAGTCATCAATCAACTTGAGAAGATGAGGCATTGAGGTGTTAGGGTTTTGCATGAACAGTATTACGTCGTCCGCATATAAACTAATTTGATGTCGTGTGCCCTTGATTGCGATTGGTTCTATGGATTGGGATTGTCTTATATATTGTGCTAAAGGCTCTAATGATAAAGCGAATAGTCCGGGGCTAAGAGGGCAACCCTGTCTAGAAGAGCGTGATACGGGAAAGATTTCGGAGGTGATTATACCTGTTGTAATCATGGCCGATGGGTCTTTGTATAATACTTTAATCATATCAATGAATCCTTTTCCTAACCCCATCTTTTCTAATACTGCCCATAGATAAGACCATTCCAGCCTATCAAAAGCTTTCATCGCATCCAGGGACAGCATCGCCTTAGGTGTAGTGTCATCCTTGCTGGCATCTAGCACATGTAGTAACCGTCTTATATTATCCATGATCAAGCGGCCTCTTATGAAGCCAGTCTGATCAGGATGAACTAAAGACGTCATATGCTTTTGAAGTCTGATGGCTAATACCTTGGAGTACAGCTTGATATCGGTTCCGAGGAGGCTTAAGGGTCTATAACTACCGCAATCGGTGGGGTCTTTGTCTTTTTTAAGGAGGACTGTTATGAGTGCAATATTGTCGTTCTTATGGAAGTTCCCCTCCTTGATTGAATATAAAATCATATTAAGTAATAGGGGTCCAATTACATCCCAACATGAGAGGTACATTTCTGGTGGGATACCGTCTCTTCCAGGAGCCCTACCACTTTGCATTTCAGATATGGCCTCCCTAAGTTCATCTAGTGTGATGGGTGTTTCTAACTGTTTAGCGTCATCCTCTGATATTTAGGGAGGTTAATTTGATTAAGATATGTGTCCATTTTGTTTTGATCGAAGGTCGTTTCTGATTTATACAAGTTGGAGTAGAACTCTTTGAATGTCTCGTTGATTTTTTTAGGGTCTGTAACAAGTCCTTGCTGTGCTTTAATGGTAGTTATATCTGCAAATTTTGCGTTGACTCTTAACCGCATAGCTAGTAGGTGACTTGGTTTAGAACCATGAAAGTAATGCTGTTGTCTTGTGCTGCGTATTTGTACTTCAGATTGTTGTTTATAAATGGCATTAATCTCTTTTTTTAACACATTAATTTGAGTTTCCAGTCGAACCGAGTAGTTGTATTGTAAAGAGGAAAATAACGTAGAGTAAAGCGTTTCCAGCTCTGCCAGTTTTGAGCAACGATTCTTGCGTATTTTGGAGGAAAAGTAACCGGTAAAATCCTTGATCAATCCCTTTACCGACATCCATAATATTCTGGGGTCCTGTACTTCTGCTCCGTGAGGTTTCTGCGTTGTGTTTATCTCTTTCTCATCGTACTAGCTGATACACGATATCTTTCCCGTTGATGCATTCGTCTCAAAAGAATTAAAGACACACTGGAAACAGGATACCTCTCCTGGATGTTGACGTTTATTTCCATAAACATACTCTGTACAAGATGGAAACCGTTCTGAAAAGTCTTTGACTGCTATTGAATTCATTATTCTAATGATCTCTCTCTCTCTATCAGCCCGGTGGTTGTCGTGGCCTAGTGTTATCCAAAAGCCTTCCCTGTTAGCCGAAGCTAGCTCGTGGCAACCGTAGGGTGGGGGCTACGCGTCAGCTTCCCTTCCCCCACCCTCTAGCTCCTGAGGTCTCTCTATCTACATGTCTACGCTTCGTTTCTTAGTCTGAGTTAAACCAGAAGAACTCACAGCTATAACGTCTTTCCCCTAGCAACCGGTGGCCATCCCCGTAGCCACGCCCCTTCTCGCGTTACTAAGTGACGCGGCGCTCTTGTCACCTCTGACACACTTTAATGCCCTTTTCTCTATCTTTTCCCCATAGCAACGGCTTCTCTGTTGATATTAACTCCCCTCTCTAGCCGACCAGCTCTAGATGGTGACCTTGGCCCTATCTCTAAACACCCTGCCTGCTGCTCTCCCACTGTCTACTGTGCAAACATGTTTTTTTGAACATGTCTGCTAACCAAACACATTGCTCTTGACCTTTTGTTTATAATTCCTTTTTATTTTTTTATTTTTTTAATGTTTTTTTTAATGTTTTTTAATTTGTTGTTATGATTGTTTGGTTTGACAGAACAAGATACCGTGATTTGTTTGGAGAAATATGGAGAAGTACATGTTCAAAAATAAACTTTTCATTCATTCATTCATTCATTCATTCATTCATTCATTCATTCATTCATTCATTCATTCATTCATTCATTCATTCATTCATTCATTCATTCATTCATTCATTCATTCAAATGGCTACTTTTAAGATCTATAGATCCGTCTGAGTAGATGCTGTCATCTACAGATATTTACATTATGTACGCATTGAAAAAACAGTGCTATTCTTTCAACTGGAATAAAAATATTGGTTTACTACTTACATACTGTAGTTGTCTCCTTTGTTCATTAATGTTAACTAAATGTCATTTAAGTGAATTGTATAGAAACAACTCACCAAAATGTACTATTGCACAACTGATTTGACAAAAAAAATCCACAAAGGGGGGGAATCACCCCCTTCAGAACCCCCCCACACCCCCTCCCTTGCCCTCCCTTGGCTTCTACTGAAATGACGCCACTGGCTGCCTTCACCTGGACAGGAAACGAGTGATGGAACTGTGATCTAGTTGTCGTACGGTGCTTTTGTCCACCGGCAGATGCCGCAAAAGAAGCGAAATCGGAAGATGATCGGTAGATAATACCAACTCGCTTCATCCTGGCTTTCTCCGAGATGTTAGCGTGTAGCTAAAGTGAGAACAGGGCTGCAAAACATCCCCGATTTGGTGTCTTTCTTTGTTTAATGTCAGCAGAAGTCAGAGTAGGGAATTATACAGGGACAAAGGGCAACATTGGCCCATGAATCAAATATTGCCACCAAACCTGCAGGGCCCCAAAATCCCCCCAGAAAATTATGCTTGTGCGATATTTGACCAGGTATATGTTGCAAATGAAACATCTCTTAAACATCTCATACGGCAACAATCCCGACAACCGTATTATGAAGCGGAACGTATCATAGAACTATTCATTTGGATTTGAAGCACAGAAAAGGATGACTTCATGAATATAAATAAATGACCCCCTGGAATCTCAACAACATGCCCCCGGAACCCGGACAGCAAGGGCAAAATCTGCCCTCTGTATTTTTTTATTTTTTATTTCTCCTTCTAAATTCTCGCCGGCAGACGATGGAGTGGCTCGTATGTGATTCAAGTATGACTCAAGTATTTCTCCTTCACTTTATATACTACACTGAGATGGAAAGCAATCGAAAATGGAGTGTCAGCCTGAAGCCTACCATTCAGTCCATGATGAAGAGGGACATCAGGTATTTTCCCTCGGAGCAGACGATGCTTTCTGAATACCCCCACCAGTGTTTCAAATCGCACTGGAGAGGACTTCTCCTCCACAGCAGGCGCGTGTGGTCAGTGGCTCTGCTTATGACACCCCCCACCCCTTTGCATGGAACTGGAACCAGTATATTTTAGGCTATACTGTGGAATCTGACCATTGTGACCTTGAACTATATTTACGTGTGTAGCCTACAGTATAATATGTTTGTTTTTTTACTTTATGGTTTTAGTTTGAGGTCATATTAAGAGGTTAGACATAGTTTGGGACATAAAGTGTAAACTAACAAATTAACTATCGGGTTTGTGTTTCTTTCTGATGAGCAAAAAGCAACATTTTCTTTGTAGCTACTCAGAAAGGGAACAACTATATGCGGTACACTCTCTGCGGCCAACTAGACCAAGAGGATTCTCACAGATTTACATTTTTTTCCCCATCAAAACAATGGGTGTTTTCGCAACGGAAACGCACACATCGGTGCCGATTGCCAGAACAAACTTGGGGGGGGGGGGGGGGGGGGGGCGTTTAGCCTTCTCCAGACTTTGAGATCCTGTGGCACATTTCAACCCCCTCCCCCCCATCCCAAAAAGAAAAAAATTGCATAATCCTCATTTTCTGTCCACTGTTTGCCACACAGCAGTGTGGTGCTTCAGCCATTGAATTGGTAATTTCATTCCAGTCCCCCGAAGGATCCCCAACAGCCCTAACCAGCCCCCGCTCCCCTCTCCCGATCCTTACACGCAGGGCCCGCATTTGGTCAAATTGCCTAAACCCTGAGCGATTGTAATTTCTGGAGAGGCTGCCGAGTGGTGCTTTGAAGAAGGGGAGGGAGGGAGGGGGGAGGAGGGGAGAGTGAAACTGAAAAAAAAGAGAGAAAAAAACAGGGATGGCGATGTCATTGGGCATGCAAGGGAGGGAGAGAGGCGAGAGGCTAGGTGAGAGCAGGGAGGGGTGCGTGTGCAACGGTTATGGTGGTGGTGGGGGGGCGGGCGGGGTGGAGACAGGGAGGCGGTGTTAAGTGCTCTCAGCGAGGAGTCGAGCCCTCCCCTCTCGCCGGTCGCAGCCTCGCTCCTGGCGGTCGGATCCCCTTTGAAGCAATTACCCTTTCACCTGGACAAGCTCATCACAGACCCCCCACCCCCCCCCCCCACCCCAACCCCTTCACCATCACCACTTCAACGACGCAGGGCTACAACCGAGACTGCAAAATGCTAGCGAGAGGAGGGAGAGGTGGTAAACAACAGGAGACACGAGACGCCATGCCCTTTTCCCCGAGCAAACAGAGGATCTCCGTGCAGCGGCGATAAACATTCTGCGGTCTTGTTGTTGTTGTACGTTAAGAGGCATAAGAGGATTCCGAACACATTGTTGAGAGAATACCTTCTTTCTCATGTCCAAGATGGATCTGGGAACAGACAAAAGGCTCGGGCTGCGTTTCCTTTTGTGTTAGTCTGACAAAACACATTTCCCCCTCTATTCCTATAGATTTATGTGTTGGTAATCATTTTATAGTGCAGCGTACCAAACCTGGAACATATACACGCACCAGATATTATTTGTCTCCATGTTCCTAGTTGGATGGAGTGTGCACTTGTACTTTGTCTCCGTGTGGGTGTGCATCTATACTCTGTATACGTGTGGGCGCGTGTACATGTGTGTGTGTGCATGTATGTACATATATATATATATATATATATATATATACTCTGTGTGTGTGTGTGTGTGTGTGTGTGTGTGTGTATGTATGGAATTTGGGCTCACACACTGTCCTGTCAGGGGTCTGTGCAGCTAATCTTTATGCACTCTGTGACCTCCTCATTGCAAACCCTGCTAAATATATTATTCCCCTGGGCCTTTCATTGCTGCTTGGTGTCAGAAATCAATATGTATGAGGCGCGTAGATGGGAATTTCTAATAGATCTCCACGGCCCTGCGCTGCTCTTCAATATCTGCCTTGGACTATTAGTGCCGGCTCAGTGGCGGTGAAATAACCGAGATAATCTTTTAAGGTACCTTTCTTAAGGTGGAACGGCGGCGATCCCCGCTCTGCATCGTCCTCTCTCCTCCTCCTCTGTGTGTCTGAGGGATATAGATGGATTTATTGTTTAGGGATGGTTTATGGGACTGATATATGCATGCCGTTCGCCGCGGTTCCAGTTGCATGTTGTGCCTGTTTTGTGAAGTGTGTTTACAGTTGTAGTAATTTATGTTTTGAGCACTGGGGTAAAATATCGACCTATGCAGAAACCCGTCGCAATCCTCGGAGAGAGGGAGAGCCGTGACTTACACATGCCGCAGGTTCAAGACTTTAACCTCCTCCCCCTTCTCGCGTGTGTATTCAAATGAGGCGACGTGATGTACCGCCCTGACAAACATACAGACATACTGTACGACATCCATCCAACTTAAAATCAGCAACCCAACACACACACACACACACAGAGTAAGGATAGCTAACAAAATGTTCCTACACATACACGCACACACACACATGCACAGACTTACATATATGTGTAACTGAATGTTTATGTCATGTGAGTGTGTGTGTGTGTGTGCACACTCGTTTGTGTGTGCATGTGTGTGCAGCACAAGCACGTCTGGAGGGATGTGCCACAGTGCTAATTGCCCATATTCCTAATGCGGGTATGATTTGCTGCAGCACTTAGCTGCGGCAGCACAGGAACCTGAGTCTCTTGCTTTCTCTCTCTCTCTCTCTCTCTCTCTCTCTCCTCTCTCTCTCTCTCTCTCTCTCTCTCTCTCTCTCTCTCGCTCTCTCTCTATCTCTCTCTCCTTCTCTCTCTCTCTCTCTCTCCCTCTCTCCCTCTCTCCCACTAGGCTGAGGAGGAGAAGAGACATCCGGATTCGGCAGGCAGTTAGGGGATTGGCGGGGGAGGTGGAGGGAATGGTGGTGGGGGGGGGGGGGGTGTAGGATGGAGGAGGAGGCGAAGGAGGGAGGGAGGGAGGATGGGAGGGAGCGTGGATAGGGGTGGGGGCGGTTGGCTCAGACAGCGTGCGGTCCCGAGGGAAGGAAAGAGGCTGAAATTATTCTACGGTCACAGGCTTTTTCCCCCTCTCCATCTCCCGGCGAGGACCTCCGTGTATAATCCGTGGCGCTCGCCTGGCTCGTATATCTGACGTCCTGAGACAAAGGTTATATCCCTCTCAGTCAGGGCTGGCGGGCTGCTGACCACAGACCACCAAAGCTACCCCTATTATCACCACGTCAACAACCTTAAGTAACTAAAAATAATTACAATTTATGAGAATAATTAACCGATTTAATTTTTTTTTTTTACCATTTTACCAATAATGTGGATAATGAAAATCGTGATGATAACACGACGGCTCTTTCTTGATCCTTCGGCTGCTCATCTGGGTTGTTTTTTGCCATACTGCCAT
>NC_140171.1:29196572-29234072 GCF_963971535.1 Notolepis coatsorum
GGGGGGGATAGAAAGAGCAGAGGAAAGAAGGGACATGGGATGGAATGAAAGTGGTGAGGAACTGAGAGAGGAAAGAAGAAATGAAGATCAAAACAGAGGAGGAAATAGGAACACAAACCCCTCTGTGTGAGGGAGGGAGGGAGGGAGGGAGGGAGGGAGGGAGGGCGGGAGGGAGGGAGGGAGGGAGGGAGTGGGCCCCCTGATGGCCCCTTGCCTATAGGACTGGGTCTGCAGGCAGGCAGGCATCACTACGCAGTACACAGCCATGATGTCCCCCCCTCTCTCTACCTCACGACACACACACACACACACACACACACACACACACACACACACACACACACACACACACACACACACACACACTCACAGACACACACACACACACACACACACACACACACACACACACACACACACACACACACACACACACACACACACACACACACACACACACACACACACACACACACACACGCAGACACACACACACTCACAGACACACACACACACACACACTCACAGACACACACACAGCACGCGCACTAAGCCCTCCACCCTCATGCTGCTCATTTCGATAATTACCTCCCCCAGGTACCGTTACACACAAACCAAGCACGCGCAGCCATGCGCACCGCCACCAGGGGCAGCGCGCCAGGGAGAGCAGACGGCAACTATTCAGGGGGCAGCGAACAGGGAGAGGGGTGGAGAGGTGTGGGGGGGGTAGGAGGGGTAGGAACCAAGATGGCAATGGGGGGGGGGTTCAGAGAGACAGGTGTCACGGCAGAAGTATAGCGTCTCCTAATTACGCAAGGTCTCCCACCATCATTAGGAGCTGCTGGGAACATGAGGGGGACGCCACCAGCCAATAAACAATAGGTATCCCTCTCCACGGGATCCACGACGCAATCTGTTTGCGTCCTTGGAGCAGGCTCTATGGCTCTATGGCTATATGGCTCGATGAGCCTTTGTACGTGTTTTTTTCCTGACAGTGGGAGGCTTGGAAGGGAGGCCCGTTTTAGTTTTTGTTTCTATATTCAGATATTTGCAGCGAAAAACACCGGAAACAAAAACCATGTCCTCGTGTGGAGACGCAGGAGTCACAGCGTTATCGTTATTTGACCAAAGGAAAAGGGATTGATGGCTAATCCTAGGGACTGTAAGTCTGTGGATTACTATGAAGTTTGGCAGGGACGTGCACAGGACTTTAGAGGGGCAGGTGCTCAAAGGCTGAAAAGGGCACTCTACCTGTGTATGTTAGAACCGAGCGCGCGCCCTTTTTGGGCGGGGGGGCCCCCTTTTTATGTTTTTTGGGGGGTTTTGGTGATTAAATATTGAATATTGAACTATAATAATCAGTGCAGGAGCTCACTTATTCTTGAAAGACACTTTTATCACTGACTTAAAAGGCCCATACATCTCCATAAATGTTCAGGGGCGAGGAAATAAGTGCTTACCCTACAGACCCCAAGAAGTGCTGTATATTCTGTATTGTTTAATATAAATGCATTTTTTATTCCAATCCCGATTTGTATTTGAGATTCCCAAATCCCATCGGACTTGACTTCTTCGTGTCCCTCAGTGAGTGTAATACCAGCATTCAACTGTATGCGCCACAGCGGTTTCTATCATCATCATCATCACCACCCACGCTATGCATAAAATATATAGGTCCGCGGAGAGGCACGCTGAGGAAGCCGTGCAAACTGCAATGGAATACGGGGCATCTCTGATCTCTCTCTCTCTTTACCTAATATTTTGATTCTATCCTGACACTTTTCAGTTGGAAGGGCAGTCTATATGCGCAACAGTAAAAATGATGAGGCTCAAAAGGGCAGGTGCTCAAGCACCCCTTGGGCTCTATGTGTGCACGTGCCTGAAGGTTGGATCAGCCGGCGAAAGAGATTGTCATACCATTTAGGCTACGAGTGTCAGATTTCCTCAGTACTCATTAAAATATCCACACCGTTGCATCCAAAAAGTTTCTTCCGAAAAGTAAACGTGGTCTTGGATGATGTCAATTTGGTAGATGAACTGAGACACATTACCTCCATACTTGCTCAACAAGCTCACAGCATACCCCCTCCCCCCCCCCCCCCCCCCCCCACACACACACACACACACACACACACACACACACACACACACACACACGGTCTGTCTGTTCATACAGGTGAGTGTTGTCTGTTCATACAGGTGTGTGTTGTCTGTTCATACAGGTGTGTGTTGTCTGTTCATACAGGTGTGTGTTGTCTGTTCATACAATACAGGTGTGTGTTATACACATCCAATCTATACGGTTCCTCTAACAATATAGCTAATAAAGCGTAGAACCACATGTTCCAGATAGCGTTGCATTGTCCTAATGCTCATGCAAGGACCATATCTCTATAGGATGAACTTGATTTACAACCATCATTACGATTGGTGTAACCGAACAACAAATTTAAAGGTTGTATCCCAGAGTGTCCATTCTATATATTCTAGCTCTATGTTGCTACATCCTAACTGGGAATTGCGCGCATCTATAACATAAACAGGAATCCGCCAGAGGCTACACAACAGTGAGTATGTGAATAATCACATTTCTATTAGTATTAGTAAAGGTAACCAGTCTTAACCAGACTTATGTGCTAAATTTAGACTCACATGGGGAATTTAATCTAGCAGCCTTGCGGCCATGATGCTCACGGCTTCAATTACGACCGCATCGGGATAAACTGCTAGAGAAACTAATTGAAGGTAGAAGAAAGGGTTAGGGACTTACTTTACAGTCACTGACGCACGCAACTGGTGGAGATGGAACTAAACCTACTTTCTATGAACACTGAGACACTATAACAACTAATGTCCCTCTTATCTGCTGGCATGCTTTTATGCCCGTCTTCTTCAACTGACGATGGAATGACGATGGAATGCGCAGCACTCATCCTCTGTGTGTTGTGCGTGGCACCAGTCAGTTTCACGACCAAAACACATTCTAAGTTGATGGAAATTATGCTATTTCATAGTTGAAGCCAGTGCCAACTTCCCGAAGACGTAATCAGAGCCAGCATCCACTTTAACCCTTTATCACTAACCACACTACAGATGGTTAACCGTAAGTGAAAGGGTTAACCCTTTGTAGTGTGGTAGTGAAAGGGTTAACCATTTGCAGTGTGGTAGTGAAAGGGTTAAATGCCAGGTTCACTTTTTCTTTTTTCTTACCCAGTATTTAGTATTAGTGCTGCATCTTCCTAGGCTCAAGTGTTTGAGCTCTCAGTGCAATCAGATGTGTCTTCATATGTTCTACTGAGGAAACGGGTGCAAACTGTACATCAAAAGTTATAATGAGTTTCATGGGTCAGTTACGCATGTAACTAGAAAACTTAACACAGAGAGAAGGCAATGGTCAAGAGATGGGTATTGAGGCAGGATTGGAAAAATTAGGGAGCCTGGGATCCTAATGTCTTGGGGGAGGGAGTTTGATCTGAGGGTTCTAGGTGTGGGGCAGTTGGTGAAGGGCTTTGTAGGTGAGGACCAGGATTTTGTCATTGACCCAGTGGGAGACAGGAAGCCTGTGGAGGTCTTTGAAGACTGGGGTGATGTGGTGCCAGGCTTTAGTGTGGGTTAGAAGTAGAGTGGATGGGTTCTGGATGGAGCTAGCTGGAAGGAGCTAGCTGGAAGGAGCTAGCTGGATGGAGCTAGCTGGAAGGAGCTAGTTGGATGGAACTAGCTGGATGGAGCTAGCTGGAATGAGCTAGCTGGATGGAGCTAACTGGACGGAGCTAGCTGGAATGAGCTAGCTGGAATGAGCTAGCTGGAAGGAGCTAGCAAGAAGGAGCTAGCTGGATGGAACTAGCTGGATGGAGCTAACTGGACGGAGCTAGCTGGAATGAGCTAGCTGGAAGGAGCTAGCAAGAAGGAGCTAGTTGGACGGAGCTAGCTGGATGGAGCTAGCTGGATGGAACTAGCTGGATGGAGCTAACTGGACGGAGCTAGCTGGAATGAGCTAGCTGGAAGGAGCTAGCAAGAAGGAGCTAGTTGGATGGAGCTAGCTGGATGGAGCTAGCTGGATGGAGCTAGTTGGATGGAGCTAGCTGGATGGAACTAGCTGGATGGAGTTATCTGGATGGAACTACCTGGATGGAGCTATCTGGATGGAGCGGGGTCATAATATTGCTCCACTTCTACAAGGTCCATTTGCATATTCTTCGTATCTAGGGACATCTATGGACCTCAGGGAACTCGCGACTAGACTTCATAAAATCGAAAAGTTAAATCTATCTAAAGGCACTTTTAACCTATTGCTATCGTATTGATGATCATATACATTCTACATGCTTTTGTGACATGTGATGTTAATACTTGAAAACATTTGATATTAAAATCGCTAAATGTATGCAACACTCTGAAAAATATTGATTTATGACCAGATGCCATTTTGGGACCGGTACCGGTCCCGTCGGGCGGAACAGGTTAAAGTCTGGGGTCACTGGGGTGTTATGAAGAGCGCTATATAAATCCAATCCATTATTATTATTATTATGTTCCCCGGGTCCTATGTTCCCCGATTGATTGATTGAACATTTTATAAATTTTTATTATTTAAATCTTTTTTTTTTTTTTTTTTTTTTGGTCTTTTTCCCCCTCCATTTTCCTCCGATTTTCTCCCATCCCAATGTTAGTCGTATGCCAATTCCCAGTCCCTTCCTGGTCGCTGCACACTTACCCCCCACAGTCAGATCATCTGGGAGAGTGGAGGCTACCACGTGCTTCCTCCGACACACGTCCAGCCAATCACCGCTTCTTTTCACCTGGCAGCGCGGATTCTCATCGAGAGGGTGTAGCGTGTGGGAGGATCACACTATCCCCCTCAAGTCCTATCCGCGCTTAGCAGGCGCCCCGACCGAACTGTAGGAGTCGCTGTTTACAACGACCCGGACCCACCCCGCCAGCTTCTCCCACCCTCTAATACAGCCAATTGTATTAGTGCAGACGGCCAGCCAAGCTGGTGACAACCCCGGAGCTGTGAGCTGGATTCGAACAGGCGAATCCAGCTCACAGCTCCGGGGTTGGTGACGAACGCAATCTCCGCTCGGCCACCTAACCGCCTATGTCCGCCTTGTTTCTAACTGGTTAAGCTTGGCGACTCTTTCGAAGTTGGTTAAGGTTAGAGTTTGGAATCAGGGCTGGTGGTCTTACTATCTATCGCTACCGGGGAACATAGGACCCGGGGAACATAGGACCCGGGGAACATAGACAATGCTCCCGATGGAGCTAGCTGGATGGAGCTATCTGGATGGAACTAGCTGGATGGAGCTAGCTGGATGGAACTAGCTGGATGGAGCTAGCTGGATGGAACTAGCTGGATGGAGCTAGCTGGATGGAACTAGCTGGATGGAGCTAGCGCTGATGCCGTAGAAGAGTCAAAACGGGAGTAAATGAAGGTGTTGATCAGTGTTTCAGCAGCAGCATGTGAGAGAGAGGGACGGATCTTTGCAATGTTGCAAAGGTGGTAGAAGGAGGATTTGACCATTTGGCAAATGTGAAGGTCGAGGAAGAGGGTGGGGTTAAGGTTGTGTGCCTGGGAGGAGGAGGACACAGTGGTGCCATCAGTGGTGAGTATGGCGTTGTTGATTCTGCTAAGGGTGGACTTAGAGTTGATGAAGAGGAGTTGAGTTTTGTCACTGTTGAGTTTGAGGAAAATGTGTTGCATCCAGACTTTTATTGACGGGTAGGAGTCGATGTGAGAAAGGGGTGGGTTGTGGGGGGATTTAGTGCTGAGGTATAATTTGAGTGTCATCAGCATAGCAGTGGAAGTCCAGGTTGAACCAGTCTGTTCAGCCCAAGAGCTGAGTCAGATAGACTCGGACCCAAACAGACTAAAATCTGTTAGTTCGGGAGTTGTCAGATAGACTCAGACCAAAACAGACCAGAATCTGTTAGTTCGGGAGCTGTCAGATAGACTCAAAGTTTGACCTAAACGATTTAGAGCGGCATATGGGCATGATTGTTACTGTTTCATCTTACCTGGCAGGGCCGGACTGGGGAAATAATTCATACCGGGAGATATAGCGCGAAATATAGCCCCAGTCAGGCCACTTTTTAAGCGGGGGGTCTGGGGGTCCCCCACCAGGATTTTTTTTGTTACAAAGACTTAATTTCCTGCATTCTGGTGAATTTTAGTGCATGTGAATCACAAACTAATGAGCCAACAATTGCTTAGTACAATGTACTGTTATGGACCTCAAATAAAACTGTTGTGGCACTAGCAATGGTACTCTCTCCACCTTCAAAAAGAAAAAAGCAAGAGCACAACATATTTTTCTATTTACTATTATAATACAGTTAACCACTCTCTCCTGTAAGGGCCTTTCTTTTTCTTTGTTTTATCCCTCTCTCCTCCACCCTTCCACTGTCCATCTTGACATCAACGTTAATTGACTTTCGCTCTACTGTATCTCTCCCGAGTCCCTCACTACCTGGCTCACTGCCTGGCTGTTATTCTGCATCTGAGTGCCGTCTGCCATTCCATTCGCCACCTCCGCTGTCAATCAGTTGTATCGCCTGGTCCCGCCTCCACCAATCACAAGCGGCAGCACGGCTCCATTGTGTGTGTGTGTCCGCGTGAGGGAGAGAGTCTCCAACTCTGTTGCAGACAGTGAAATCCTGGTTGTTCCCCACCCACCTAGGTTATCTAACTATCGCGCCGCGCCGCCGCCACAACTAGAAACAATGGCCTGACAAAAAAAATAATAATAATAATAATTATTTTTATTTTCTTTTTATATAATTTTATTTTTGTATCTGTGCAGGCCAGGCCACCGGGAAAACTCCCGGTGCTCCCGATGGCCAGTCCGGGCCTGTTACCTGGTATTGTTAGTAGGGATGCTCGATATTGGCTTTTTTACCGATACCGATATTCCGATATTGTCCAACTCTTAATTTCGATACCGATACCGATACCGATATCAACCGATACCGATATATGCAGGGTTTCCCCCCAAAAAAACTGAATAATTTCAGGTAATTAATAATTTCACTGGATGCATTCAAAAGGCTTTCTAAATGTAAGCATTATCTGTGCAAAATATGATAATTAAAAAAGTAAAAATTAACATTACATATCTCTTGTTGTTGAATTAAACCAACATGCATACTTTTGACAATAAATAAAATAAGAATTGGTTCTTACTTGCTTGCCTGGGTAAATAAAGGTTAAATAAATGTAAAAAAAAAAAAAAAAAAAAAAAAAGGGGGTTTTTTCGATACCGATATTTTCCGATATCACATTTTACTGCCGATATCGGCCGATAATATCGGTCGGCCGATAATATCGGACATCCCTAATTGTTAGCCCTCTTGTAGTCTTTCCCCCGTGGCTGCCTGTGATGCATAATGTTAAATCCATCCATCCTCGGCAAGAAAGTAGCTTGGTCAGATATAAATCCACATTTTCTGTCATTCTTGCTGATGGAAATGGGCTAACTATGACTTATTTTCACCATTGTTGAATGGCTGGCTGCTAGCTTGTTATTAAGTTTAGCGAGTTAGCGCTACTGTTGTAAACACACTGTAGAAACACTCTGCCAGAGTCGTGAGAGGGTGATGTTTTGAATAAACAAACAAACTGATCATACTATGAAATTAAGAATGGTCCAGTTTGAGTCAGAGTAGGTTCTGGTTCACCCAGAGGGGCAATAAATAAACACACTATTTGTTTGCTGCATAGCTATGCTGATGTAGCATAATGACAGACAATCTCGGAACCCATCGGCTCTGCGAGCAACGGCCAATGTTCCAGCTCTGATCTGGTGTGGCTGCTGGCTGCTGGATTCCGATTCCCAATATCCAGGCCAACACTTCCTCTTCCGTGTGCCGGTAATTGTTTACAGTCCGATTAGCAACCAACTCCTTTCATTTTGAAATTAAGATTAAATGACAGATGCAAGATAACTGACAGTAGCAGAGTTGTCGTAGCTACCCAATTACCTCTGACCCATCCGGAACAGGGTCCTGAAGGATTACTTGTCGTTCTATATACAGTCCACCATGTGGCAATAGATGCACACTACGAATGACATAGCCACAGTCTTCAATACTATATGACAGTAGCATTGCATTGATTCTTTGCATTGGCAAAGGTTGGAAAACTGTCAAAGCAAACGTCATTTAATTTAAATCTGGAATGGAAAGTGTGTAAACTAAAAACTATTTACATCACAGGTACTGACAGACCCGACATTTAAATGTCTGAGATTCAAGGCCCTGGGCAAAGAGTACCGTACGCCATGTAATTTAATTTGAAATGACCCGCGTCGGAACCACAGGTTTTCAGGGGTTCAAGCAGACCTGAATACCTCTAGCCTGGGGTAAAAAAAATAAGTGAAGCCATTCTTCAAGACAACCTTCAGAGGTCATTGCATTGAGGACAGAATCGTCTCAAACTCAGACATGCAAGAAGAACCTCATATGGAATGTGTACCTTTGCTTTTGATACTATTGATAAAAAAGGGTATATTCAATTTCAAACGGTATACTTTGAAGTTAGGTTGTGTTATGGTCCGTTGTCAAAATCAATGACATGATACGACCCCATGCTATGTGATGTATTCCACATGCTATGTGATGTATTCCACATGCTATGTAATGTAGTCCATATGCTATGTAATGCAGTCCATATGCTATGTAATGTATTCCATATGCTATGTAATGTAGTCCATATGCTATGTAATGTAGTCCATATGCTATGTGATGTATTCCCCATGATATGTGATGTATTCCCCATGCCATGTAATGTATTCCACATGCTATGTAATGTATTCCACATGCTATGTAATGTATTCCACATGCTATGTGATGTATTCCACATGCTATGTAATGTATTCCACATGCTATGTGATGTATTCCACATGCTATGTAATGTATTCCACATGCTATGTGATGTATTCCACATGCTATGTGATGTATTCCACATGCTATGTAATGTATTCCACATGCTCTGTGATGTATTTCACATGCTATGTAATGTATTCGGAATGTATAGCGGACGTTTTTAGTGTAAAAAAACACCTTATTTATTGCATTCTGGTGATTTCTTTTGCACTTTGTGATGGATTAAATTAACTGCTATTATAGAGCTCAACGCCACTGAAGGCCACACCAAAGCACACATAGACAACTTTTTTGGGACGCTATGACAATCACATTATGACAAGAATCAAGAATCAAGAGGTTTATTTGTCACATACATACCAGGGCATACAGTGAAATGCGGGTGGTCATGCCCGCATTGATTGTGCAAAATACAATAATAAAATAGAATATAATAGGCATGGAAAAAATGTAATAAAAAAAATAAAATAGATAAAACACAAGATATACATGGTAAAAAAAAAAGACATGCTACATGCAACAACCTTGTCTTTAAACTAAGGCTGTCAAAGTTAACGCGATATTAACGCGGTAATGCACAATTCTTTTAACGCCACTATTGTTTTTTTCCGCACAATTAACGTTTAAAAAATTGTTATATTAAAAAGAAATGTATTAAAACATTTGGGGGTCGCCTGGCCTATTTAGGAAATCCCTGAACATGAATTTGAATCAGTTTGTGATAGATTATTATGCGTATTTCAAATTACCTCATATTTGGTACCATTTTGAAGCTAACAACTAGGGCTTTCCAATGATATAAAATAAGTGTATGATTATCATCATAATTTTTTATTATTATGGTTCATATGTAGTTGCACTTGAACTTGTTGAAATTAAACTTGGAAGATAAAAATAGATTTTCAAGCACTTTCCTTGCTTATTTGAGATGTATCTGTATTGAATGGAATGTAGACAATCTTGTTGGCAATATAGAACAGCTGATAGATTAGGAATAGCATATATTGTTCAACAGTTATGAATTAATGAAACTAGATTAGATTAAAAAAAAATATTAATAATTGTTTTACATATTGTGATGGTAATTATAAAACGTTCATGTGTGTGTTAAAATTTTTCTTCAAACTTACCCCATTCTCTTCATAGAGCCTTGTCTTCCTCCATACTCTCTGCCGCTCTAGAACCATCTTTCCTGGGTAGAAAAGTAGCGTGGCTCTCCCTGGCTCTCCCTGGCTCTCAGCTGTATGTTGTTAGCCAACGCTAGCATGGGAGCTAGCATCCAGCAGCTAGGCCTTGTCATCAATTCTAGGTTGATAAAATGAAATATGTTATATATACGAATATGACCCACTAATGAATACACTAAATACAGCAATGTAGCTATTTGAGAAACACTGCATTTGCGAAATAAATACGTCAATTGTGTTCACGTTAGTCAAGCGTTAGCTCGCAGCTAACGCACGGCACTCTGGGTGAAATTCTTACTTCACATCAGTACTTTTGAAACAAGCTTTTTGAGTGGAAAATATGACCAAAATCTCTGGAAAAACATCTCACAAACACTATAGACAGACAGTCATAAACGTTAACGAATGCTATAATAAGTCCAACAAATTAGTATAAACAGTACTTACACGGTCGTTTCGGAATGCACAAACAAGCGCGGATTCCCCGGAGAAATTAATTCTTTGAACGAACGCTCTGGGAAAACCAACCAAAAAACCAGAGCAGCGTGTCAGGAGCCATTTATATAGTTCCTCTAAGACCTGCGGACTAATACTTGCTGTGATGGTGGTGATGGGTCTTCCAAATATGGTGTAAGAAATGGTGTCCTTCCGCCGAAAACTGCCCAAACGGGACCTGACTGCCCGGCGTCTACCATCTAATCTCGCCGGCGATATCAGCGACTCGACTAGACTTCACTCAGGTGTATTATTGATACTCACATTGATACTATATCTGTTTCTGACTCAACATGTGTGTGTGTGTGTGTGAGAGAGAGAGAGGGAGAGAGAGAGAGAGAGAGAGAGAGAGAGAGAGAGAGAGAGAGAGAGAGAGAGAGAGAGAGAGAGAGAGAGAGAGGGGGGTGAAAGAGATGAGGAAGGGGCAAGAGAGAAAGAGAGCTGGGACAGTGTGTGTGTGTGTGTGTGTGTGTGTGTGTGTGTGTGTGTGTGTGTGTGTGTGTGTGTGTGTGTGTGTGTGTGTGTGTGTGTGTGTGTGTGTGTGTGTGTGTGTGTGTGTGTGTGTGTGTGTGTGTGTGTGTGTGTGTGTGTGTGTGTGTGTGTGTGTGTGTGTGTGTGTGTGTGTGAGAGAGAGGTGGGGCGGGGGGGGGGGTGAGTCCTCAGCCCTTGTGTGGGTGAATGTAACGGTTTCTTTCCCCTATTATTTCATGCACACTTTATTCATTGTTTTAAATTATTATTTTCTTTTAAGTTATTTTGTGCAGCATCACTCTGTTTTGAATTTGATGCAAATTTGCAATGCATGAGGGTCAACCTTTTGTGTTAAATGGCTGCATAAAGCAAGCATTTGTTGACTCTCATATTGATAAGAGTATTAAAACTTGAAAAAGATCCGTTTAAGGTAGATTTAGAACAGATACAAAAATATGCGATTAATTTGCGATTAATCGCGAGTTAACTATGGACGATCATGCGATTAATCAGATTAAATATTTTAATCGATTGACAGCCTTACTTTAAACATGACACTACTATCATCAAGCGATTCAACACAACAGCATTTGCCAAAGCATGGACCAGGACCATAACATCAGGATGATAAAATATCACTCACCAAAGCTGTGGGCTCACTTGAAGAGAAAGGCAGCAATGCGTTAAGTCACGGCTGTCCCATGGTATTGCGAGTAAACTTTTTCATCTTCTTTAAGGTGGAAAAGTTCCTCTCTGACTCAGATGTCGTCATAGGCGTTGTTATGATGATTTTCAGCAGACTGACTGTCTAGGTAAAAGCCTCTTCTAGGTTGTTCTCATGGATGGATGTTAACAGTTACCCATGGTGGTTACCTTTGCAAGCTGTTTGAGTTATAACGATATCCAGTGGCTGGTGTGGACCCAGACGTTTGATTTACATTTTCTCCTCCAAATTCTTTTTTTTTGTATTTTATTTTTTTTATTATTTTTTAAACAAACACATAAACAAACATGACAACACACGATTAGATATACAAGCATTGTAAAACAGTGTACATCAGTTAACTCATCGTTTGGATAAATGTCTTATACAAGATATACCCCTAATACCTGCTATCTATTCCCCTACACACATATGCTCCTGCTCGCACCCCCCGCCCTGGACCCCCCCATGGATAATCCATCCATTATCCTTCGCTCCTAACCAAACACTACCATTAAATGCTAGCTTTTATTTCTCCTCCAAATTCAGGGTTTCAAACCTGTGCTCGAGTAAATAATCCACCTTGTTCATTTTCACGTAACGTCACTAGGTAGGTACTGTAGTTTACAGTAGCTGCCGTTAGCAATGAAATTAAATGACATACACTTGGGGCTAGGCCGGGGCTTCGAGCCCCACTTGCCATCAAATTTATGTGGTCTACTGTGAATGATACAACACACTGAGCATGCGCACTTGGATTTTACCACGTACAGTACACCCTGCATTGATAGAGAAGGGCTAGCCCCATTCGTGCTATTTTAGACCTAACGATCGGGAGAAGAACGCATTCTGAAACAGTAAGGCAGAGAGATGACATGAACTAAAATACTAATACTATATGTATATGCAATTTAGTAAGATGCTACATACATAATACATTTGAGCAAATAATAGGCAAATCTTTAAGAATGAATAACATTTGTCTGCAGTTCTTAACGACCAGTCGCCACTGTATGTGGTGTATTCCACACACTATCTATCTATATATATATAGAACTATCTATCTATCTATCTATCTATCTATCTATCTATCTATCTATCTATCTATCTATCTATCTATCTATCTATCTATCTATCTATCTATCTATCTATCTATCTATCTATCTATCTATCTATCTATCTATCTATCTATCTATCTATCTGTCTGTCTGTCTGTCTGTCTGTCTGTCTGTCTGTCTGTCTGTCTGTCTGTCTGTCTGTCTGTCTGTCTGTCTGTCTGTCTGTCTGTCTGTCTGTCTGTCTGTCTGTCTGTCTGTCTGTCTGTCTGTCTGTCTGTCTGTCTGTCTGTCTGTCTGTCTGTCTGTCTGTCTGTCTGTCTGTCTGTCTGTCTGTCTGTCTGTCTGTCTGTCTGTCTGTCTGTCTGTCTGTCTGTCTGTCTGTCTGTCTGTCTGTCTGTCTGTCTGTCTGTCTGTCTGTCTGTCTGTCTGTCTGTCTGTCTGTCTGTCTGTCTGTCTGTCTGTCTGTCTGTCTGTCTGTCTGTCTGTCTGTCTGTCTGTCTGTCTGTCTGTCTGTCTGTCTGTCTGTCTGTCTGTCTGTCTGTCTGTCTGTCTGTCTGTCTGTCTGTCTGTCTGTCTGTCTGTCTGTCTGTCTGTCTGTCTGTCTGTCTGTCTGTCTGTCTGTCTGTCTGTCTGTCTGTCTGTCTGTCTGTCTGTCTGTCTGTCTGTCTGTCTGTCTGTCTGTCTGTCTGTCTGTCTGTCTGTCTGTCTGTCTGTCTGTCTGTCTGTCTGTCTGTCTGTCTGTCTGTCTGTCTGTCTGTCTGTCTGTCTGTCTGTCTGTCTGTCTGTCTGTCTGTCTGTCTGTCTGTCTGTCTGTCTGTCTGTCTGTCTGTCTGTCTGTCTGTCTGTCTGTCTGTCTGTCTGTCTGTCTGTCTGTCTGTCTGTCTGTCTGTCTGTCTGTCTGTCTGTCTGTCTGTCTGTCTGTCTGTCTGTCTGTCTGTCTGTCTGTCTGTCTGTCTGTCTGTCTGTCTGTCTGTCTGTCTGTCTGTCTGTCTGTCTGTCTGTCTGTCTGTCTGTCTGTCTCTCTGTCGTTGTCTGTCTGTCTGTCTGTCTGTCTGTCTCTCTGTCGTTGTACTTCACTTCACTGATGGAGACCAGTGTCTTCCCCATGTCTCTCTTCACACTGTCCCTATGTGTCTGGCATGGGGTTGCCCTGTCTGTTGTCGACTCTGACTGGATGAGAGGGTTGGGCTGCCCTGCTTTGTTCCCTCCTCTCTGCCACAGCTGGGCTGGGGAAGGGGTGCACCAACCTGGCAACCCTCCAGAAGTGCCCCAGCTCATTTGGACCTGCTCCTAGTGGGTTGTACATCTGCACCTCTGCACCTGTTCTCAGGTAACCAGGTAACGGGAACTGGCACCTATGGTACCGGCCAAGAACTGTGTGCCGAGTATGATAACGAGAGAGGGTGAGAAAGAGAGAGAGTGTGTGTGTGTGTGTGTGTGTGTGTGTGTGTGTGTGTGTGTGTGTGTGTGTGTGTGTGTGTGTGTGTGTGTGTGTGTGTGTGTGTGTGTGTGTGTGTGTGTGTGTGTGTGTGTGTGTGTGTGTGTGTGTGTGTGTGTGTGTGTGTGTGTGTGTGTGTGTGTGATTGCGAGTATATGTGTGCATGTGCTTGTGTGTGCGTCAGAACGTGCGTTCACCCGGGCTACTGTTTGTTCTCCTCCCACTCTTTCTTCGTCTCTCAAAAGAAAAAGCAGTCTTTCACAAACCACGCCAACGGTTCTCTGAGGACCCAGCGTGTTCTTCTGGCTGCAGGTATCAGACATCAGCCCGACGTCACACCGTGTCGTCCACCAGCCCAACGCACCCCCCACCCCCCTCCCCTGCCCCTCCACCCCTGCCTCCTCCCTCTCGTCCCCCGTGCCTCTACCCCTTTAAAGAGACACACGGACGGCTGCGCTCCGCTTGCCACGTGGGCCCCGTCTTCTCACCTTAGAGACGGAGGATGGGCATGCTTGCGCGCTTTGATGGCTTAATTATCGCCGTGGAAACAGGGGTGGTGAGGGAGCAAGAGAGAGAGAGAGAGAGAGAGAGAGTGTGGGGGGGGGGGGAGACAGAGAACGAGAGAGAGAGAGTGAGTGAGAGAGAGAGAGAGAGAGACAGAGACAGATAAAGGGTCTTGCACAAGTGTTAGCGGCACTGATAGGCTTGCGAGGATCGTTAGTGAGAGGCTAACGTTGCACAGTGTTCCCCTCAGGCTGTGAGACGGGCAGGATTCTAGGGTTTTATTCAGCTCAGGGATGAATGAACGAGGAACAGTCCTGTTGTATTTCTCGATCTGGTTCTGCAGCATTTTCACTGAAAAGAAAGAACATTTTCATGATCAAGTGGGGGTTCCTCACAAGTTGATTTTAAAATAAAAGCTAAATCAACGTCCTTAAAAAGCGTGTGATGGTGACGCTACTGTAGATATGACATCACGTCCTGTTTGGAGGTCATGAATGGCGTCTAAAGATTTACAATTTCTCCCTAATGAGGGGGTCATTTACATCTGCCTGTAGACATCAGGCTCGGGAACAAAGATCCCTACATGAATATCCCAAATTGGGGCACAGACCTATTCAGGCTGAGTGCCACATTTTCTCATTCATTGGCAGCACTCAGCCGTGCTATTCCTTCTCTTTAAATCATTCTATGCGGGTCTTAAACCTTTTATAATGGGCATCTCATGGTTTATTTGGGATGAGGGTCGAAACCCAAGGTTATTCTCACATTATAACTTTTGATATTGCTCCCTCTAGTCACATTACACAAAATATCTATCTATCCCGTAAAGTTGTAATCTAACACTAGTGAAATATCTATCTATCCCCAGCCTATATAGTGAAGTTCTAATCTAACACTAATGACATATCTATCTAACCCCATGCCGATATAGTAAAGTTGTAATCTAACACTAATGACATATCTATCTATCCCCAGCCTATATAGTAAAGTTGTAATCTAACACTAATGACATATCTATCTAACCCCATGCCAATATAGTAAAGTTGTAATCTAACACTTAGATTACAGCTCCTCATGATGTTTCACTTGTTCATTCTGTCGAACAACTTTGAGCAGCAGTGTTTATGCATTTATGATACGTCTCAATTTGAGATATAGGTTATTATGGATATTATGTAATATCACACTGCTAAGCCATATGTAAAACAATAGGCTCCATTTGATGTAATGTTTATAAAAGTGTGTGTTTCTTGGAAAATATTGCCATGTATATCCTGCAGAGCTTTCTTATAAAGCCTGTTCCTGTAACCGTCAACACTTTCCTTACATTCACAAATCAACGCAGTGTTAAAAAAATCATTGTGAAAAATTGATTAGTATATCATTGCTGTGCATACCGTATATATAACAGATTATTTTCAGTGATGTGCATACCGTATATATAACAAACTAATGATTATCATTGATGTGCATACTGTATACATATATATTTAACAAACAGATTGTTATCATTGCTTTGCATACTGTATACACTGTACTATATAACAAACAGATTATTATCATTGCTGTGCATACTGTATATATAACAAACAGATTACTATCAGTGCTGTGTATACTTTATGTATAACAGATTATTATCAGTGCTGTGCATACTGTATATATAACAAACAGAGTGTTATCATTGCTGTGCATACTGTATATATAACAAACAGATTGTTATCATTGCTGTGCATACTGTATATATAACAAACAGATTATTATCATTGCTGTGCATACTGTATATATAACAAACAGATTGTTATCATTGCTGTGCATACTGTATATATAACAACCATATTGTTATCATTGCTGTGCATACTGTATATATAACAAACATATTGTTATCATTGCTGTGCATACTGTATATATAACAACCATATTGTTATCATTGCTGTGCATACTGTATATATAACAACCATATTGTTATCATTGCTGTGCATACTGTATATATAACAAACATATTGTTATCATTGCTGTGCATACTGTATATATAACAAACCGATTATCATTGATGTGCGTACCGTATATATATATATAACAAACAGATTGTTATCATTGCTGTGCATACTGTATATATAACAAACAGATTATTATCATTGCTGTGCATATTGTATATAACAAACAGATTATTATCATTGCTGTGCATATTGTAAACAGATTATTATCATTGCTGTGCATATTGTATATATAACTAACAGATTATTATCATTGCTGTGCATACCATATAATATAACACACAGATTATTATAATTGCATGTGCATACCGTATAAATTACAAACAGATTATTAGAATTGCTGTGCATATCGTATATATAATAAACAGATTATTATCATTGCCGTGCATACTGTATTAACAAACCGATTATCATTGATGTGCATACCGTATAAATTACAAACAGATTATTAGCATTGCCATGCATACTGTATATATAACAAACAGATTATCATTGATGTGCATACTGTATATATAACAAACAGATTATCATTGATGTGCATACTGTATATATAACAAACAGATTATCATTGATGTGCATACTGTATATATAACAAACATATTATTATAATTGCTGTGCATATCGTATATATAACAAACAGATTATTATCTTTGCTGTGCATACCGTATATATAACAAACTGATTATTATCATTGCTGTGCATACTGTATTATACAAAAACTGACCAAGAATGTTGCACAGTGATGTCAATGTCTAATGCATATAAATGTAACATGCTAATGAACAGTGAAAATGTAAACTGCACATACATACATACATACACACACACACACACACACGCACGCACGCACGCACGCACGCACGCACGCACGCACGCACGCACGCACGCACGCACGCACGCACGCACGCACACACACACACACACACACTCACACACACACACACACACACACACACACACACACACACACACACACACACACACACACACACACACACACACACCAAAAGAGCATGGCAGCGCCCTGGCTGCATGGCAGGGGAGTGGGCCATTTATCTTCAGGAAGGGGCAGTTATGGGGGGGGGGGGGGGGGGGGGGGGTGCGTTCCAAGGCCCATCTGTCTCCAGTGAGGGGTGGGGGTGGGGCAGGTGGTGGGGGGTGGGTTTGTGGGGTCGGTCTTGGTTTAATTGAAGATTATCTGCTTAATTACTCAAGCACAGCCAGCGCTAAACAGCCATGGATTAAGAAAGCGTCAGTGAGGCAGACCTTGGGGTCCGGCGCTGCGCTCAATTAGCGAGAGGTCCCTGATATGACTCCACTCCTCTGGCACTGCATGCTAAGAGACAGGTCATAATTCAGACACACACACATACATATATATATATATATATATATATATATATATATATATATATATATATATATATATATATATATATATATATATATATATATATATATATATATATATATATATATATATATATATATATATATATATATATATATATGTATAAAAAAAAATACATACACATTCATATACAATTTCTTAAAACACAATCTCACATTTTTATTTATTTTTGGTGTTACAAATAATACCAATGATATCCATAACATCTCGACGAGCGCAACGTAGTGCCAGCATACTCGTCTCACTCTCTCCTTGACCGTACAGTGGAGTGATGGTGATGGAGGTAGATGGGGAGACGTTGACCGCCCTCCTCTGTGCTGCCGGCCAGATATCCCTCTTGGTAGATGGGTTATTTATACTAGGCACCTTGATGTTTGAAGGCTGAGCTTGACCTAAAAAAAAAATAAAAAAGAAGAAGAAATTCCATTCCCTCATCCAATCCCTCTGCCACTCATGTTTATCTGGCTACTCTGCAGCGTACACTATGTGTGTTTGTGTGTGTGTGTGCGTGCGTGTACAGTACGTGTGTGTGCGCGTGTGTGTGTGTGTGCACATACGTTCTGTTATGTGCACGCCGACAGGTCCTTTTGTCCGCCTGGCACCCATGGCGAGGGGAAGTCAGGGTCATGTGACCCTGCTCAACCTCCACCCCCTCCCCCCACCAACACCTCCCCCTCCTCCCTTCTTCACCCACGCCTCCACGGCCTCATTCTTCATCTCCACGACCTCTCTCTCTCCCTTTTCATCCCTTCATCCTTCCACCTCTTGGCTTTGCGCCCCTCTCGCTTTAGCGCGTTGCGGGGGAAGGGGGGGGCGCCGTATATACGCCGCAGTCGCAGACTAACGCCAAGTCAAGGCTGCAGTCAGTGAGGCTAAACACACGGCTTTGTGCGAGCGCCCCGCAGCAGCCACCCCGGCCGCCACTCTGTGAATCCAGTCACGTAACATGAAAGGCGTGCGGACGAACCGCTTAACTCTGGCTGTCAGGTTTTTTCTTTTTTTTTATGCCAATGATCATGTCTTATTTTTTTGTCTTATTATTTTTTTTTCTGAGAGCGTTCTCTTTGCACACAGGATTTATTCACTCATGCAAGTGTATATGTTGCCACACACACACTGGATGCAGTATCATTTTCATTATATTCTGCAGCCTATATTTCAACAACAGTTGGTTGTCGTGGACGTACTGTAACAGCGTAATAGACATAGAGAACCTGATTAAAATTGTATTGCAATAAAAGGTAATAAACAAATTAATAAAAAAGGTAATAAACGAATGAAGAAACGAGCATAGTTTCTTTCTCATGACACCTTTCCAGAGAGCATCAACAGTGACTTGTCTCCTCCATTAACCTATGATTCATTATTATTATTATTATTATTATTATTATTATTATTATTATTATTATTATTATTATTATTATTATTATTATTATTATTATTATTATTATTATTATTATTATTATTATTATTATTATTATTATTATTATTATTATTATTATTATTAACAACCTCACTTTCATGGCACCAAGTCCTCTTGTCCCCTCTGTCCCCAAATGTCCTCAGATCGTTCACACATCAGGTCAGAGGTCAGGAGTTATTTTGGCTGGTGAACGTAAGGTTATGTATATAACCTAGTTATATGAGTACTGGCTAAGTGTCCCGCTCTTTAAGCCTATCGAGATATACCTCATCTCATGTACCTATTGTACTCCATCAATGAAAAAAACAAGTACACCTACACCTGCCGGGTCCCGCCCCTATGGAGGCGTAGCCTATAAGACAGTAGGCATGGTCACCAAACACTCTTCCTCGCCAAAAATCCCGTTTCCAGTAAAAGATCCCTCAAAAGGGAACTCAGGGCCGCTTAAGAGCGGGACGCTTAGCCAGTACTCATATAACTAGGTTATATACATAACCTTACGTTATATTATCGTACTTGGCCATCGCGTCCCGCTCTTTAAGCCTATCGAGATATGGGTTCGAGCGAACGCGAGGCCCGACAGATGCACCCCCTGAGGACCCGTAAGCCCACATCAAGGGGTTTGGGGAGCCCCGTCACCCCATCCTTCCTAATGAAGGGGGGGCGCAGTCAACTCCACCTGAGTCCGAGCAAGAGGGAACTAGAACCCCTTGAACACACAGCACAGGCGGAACCACGTGTGACCTAACACACTGTGGCCCATACCCACACACTCCTGCTACCCTACCAAAGGACGGGAAGCAGGAAAGGCCACAGACCCCAGAACCGCCTGGGAGACAGAACCCCCGGTCATGTCCATGAGGTAAAACCTTACAAAGGGGCCCGGGGAGGACCATGAAGCTGCAGCACAGATGTCCTCCACCGAGGCCCCACCCAGGAGAGCGGCAGAGGCAGCCACCCCACGAGTGGAGTGCGCCCTGACGCCCCCAGGGGGATCCTGCCCAGCCAACGTGTAGCAGAGGGCAATGCCCTCGCACAACCAATGGGACAGGCGCTGTTTCGACAGTGCCTTACCGGCACGAGAGCCACCGTGACAGACAAAAAGCTGATCGGTAACCCTGAAGTCCTGAGTACGGCTGAGGTAAATTCCCAAAGCACGGACCAGACATGACAGGTGAAGGCCCGCATCTAACTCACTAGTGTGAGGAGGAGGACGAAACGCCTGAACCACAATATCCCGGGAGCGGAAGGAACTCCGGATATTCTTAGGCATGAAAGCAGGATTAGGTCGCAGAGTGGCACCGCAATCGGCCCGAAAAGACAGGCACTCTGGACGTACCGAAAGAGCACAGAGCTCACTCACGCGTTTAGCGGAGGTGACAGCCAGCAGGAACGCGGTCTTGAAAGACAGCTGTCCCAACGGCGCCTGCTCGAGCGGCTCAAACGGGGCCAAGGACAACCGACCGAGGACCAATTGAAGATCCCAAGTCGGAGCCAAAGAGCGTTGCACCGGCTTAACGCGTCGAGCGCCAAGCAGGAAACGCTTCACAAGAGGGTGGCTGAACAAGACATTCCCCTCAAACCCCTCATGATAGGAGGATATAGCCGCCGCATATACCCTCACCGTCGAAGCCGACAGTCTACCAAGGAGAGACTGGAGATAACCCAGGACAGCATCCAGGGGGCAGGAGACTGGGTCCCGGCCCCCCGCCTTACACCACTCTTGGAACATACGCCATCTGCCCGCGTAAAACGCGACAGTGGAGGGAGCATGTGCATTCCGGATGGTATCAACCACAGAAGGGTCCATCCTCTCCAGACTTACCCTCCCACCAGCCACACCAACAGGACTGGAACAGTGACCCGTTGTGCTGCGAGAGGGCCGTCGCCGACCAAGGAATAACCCAAGGAGGAGCGACCAGAAGCTGGATCAAGACCGGGAACCACACTGCCGTGCCCCGGTCCGGCGCGACCAGGATCACCGTCCTGCGCTCCCTCCGTATCCGCTCCAACAGCTGACCCAACAGCTGTACAGGAGGAAAGGCGTACAGAAGACCGGGCGGCCATGGAAAGGTCGAGAAGGCATCCACCCCCAAGGGGGGATGATCTGCTCGACTGACCGAGAACCACAAGGGGCACTTGTGAGAGCGTCGGCTCGCAAACAGATCTACCGAGGCCTCCCCGAACCGATCCCAGATCTGTCTGACTATGTCGGGGTGGAGTTCCCACTCGTCGTAACGAGGACCGCCCGAGACATCATATCCGCGCCCATATTCTCTGCACCAGGGATGTGGAGCGCCCTCAGACTGCGCAGCCTGCGAGATGCCCATAGCCAAAGTTCGACCGCCGGCCCCGGAGCAGGCGGATGGAACGAGTCCCACCCTGCCTGTTGATATACGCCGCTGCCGTCATACTGTCTGTCCTGACCAAAACGTGCTCGCCTACCACCAGGTGGTCGAACCGTTTGAGGACCAGGAGGACCGCCTTCAATTCCAACACATTGATGTGCGGGGTAGACGGGCCAGCATGAACCTCCGTCCAGCTGCCCCCCACTGCGTGGGTCCGACACGTCCCTCCCCAACCCATGAGAGAGGCGTCGGTGAAGACCGTGACGTGTGAGCGCCTGCTGCCCATGGGGACCCCAATGGTGAGGATACCCAGCCTCTTCCAATGGGCGAGATCTCCCCATATCGACAAAGGAACCGTCAACCGTTTCCATTTGTCCCTCACCGGATCTATTCTCATAGAGAAAAACCACCTCTGTATCCTCCTCATGAAGAGGAGGCCAAGAGGAACCACCGTGTGAGCAGATGCCATCATACCGAGCAGACGCATCACTTGCAGCGCCGTGACCGTCCCTCCCAGACGGAAACCCCCGAGCGTGCGAATGATAGACACCCGGCGCTGCTCCGAGAGGGTTACAATCATGGGCCTCGACCTCAACGTCAAGCCCAAGTACTCCACCTGTTGACTGGGAAGAGGTGTACTCTTCTTCCAATTCACAGCAAAACCCAGCCTGGTGAGGAATTCCACCACCAGCCTGGTATGAGACCTGGCAACCTCCTCCGAACGACTGAAGAGTAGAATGTCGTCGAGATAGAATAGAACCCGTATCCCCCGACGACGTAGAGGCTCCAGCGCAGTCGCCACGCACTTGGTAAATGTGCGGGGAGCCAGAGAATAGCCGAACGGCAGCCTCTGGTACTTGTACGTTACGCCCTGAAACAGGAACCGTAGGAACTTCCTGTGAGGAGGGAAAATCGGGATGTGAAAATACGCATCCTTCAGGTCTATGAAGGTGAACCAGTCTCCCCTTCTGACAGCAAGCAGAAGGAGTTTGACGGTCAACATCCTGAACGGTCTCGCTACAATCAACCGATTGAACGCGGACAGATCCAGTATAGGTCTGACCCCCCCTGTTTTCTTGGGTATCAGAAAATAACGGGAGTAGACGCCTGACATCGCGTCCTCTCTCGGAACCACGACGACGGCCTGCTTCGCCAGCAGAGATTGGATCTCGTCGGCCAGGGCTGTCACTGCTTCTGACCCTGACAATAGGGTCGGCACCAAACCTGAGAACGGAGGGTGGGGTTGTGCGAACTGCAAAACAAGCCCCTCCCTCAACGTTCTCTCTATCCACCCCTCCAAACGGCATTCTTGTCGCCATATGTGAAAATAATCCCACAGCGCACCCGCCGTCAACTGACGCTGGGCCGCAAGGAACAGTAGATAGTTGCCCCGGTCCCTCCCGCTGTGCGACGCACCCAAGGGGGGACCCCGACAGAAAGGGCCGGTTTGATACAGGAGAAGCTGTCATCAAACTGGTTGACACCCCCCCCCCCCCCCTGAACACCCCTCTAGCGCATGCTGAGGAGTTGTTCCGCAGCTAGACACGCAAGGCATGAGGACCCCATGGGCTCCTACACGCCAAAGCCCTGCAGTGATATTGCTACCACCCAAATCACGCTCGCCTCTTCTTTGCAGACCACTGCCGCTCTCACGGGAGTGGGAGGCATCAGCGTGATACCCCGCCTGGCGAAGGCGAGGCCGGGGTAACCCTTGCTGTGCATTCAACAGAAGAGGCCTCGAGTCCCCCTGCTGACCACTGTAGCTAGTGGCAGCTGTAACACCAGGCTCATCCATCACACAACGTGTGGTGCAGGAGCCACGCGACAGCACAACATTCTCACGGACAGACCCAGGCTCAGCCATCAACTGGGTGTCAGCCCCTGTCCCCATGAGAAGTGAAGAATGGGGCCGCATGCGCTTCAAAGAAGGTTCGCGGCCCACAGCCAAAGGAAAACGATCAGAGCCCCGCTTCCGTGGGTAACAGAGAGAGGATTGAACGGGGAGCGGGCTGCTCGCGGCAAAGTGACGACGGTTTGTTTTATCCAAGCCAAATTCACCCAAAATGGCCGATCCCTCCAAGGCTGTCGGCCTTGTGGAACCCTGTTGACTCTCCGCCCAGGGCACCACTGGCGGGGGAAACATGGCCGCCTGTCGAGGGCCTCGCCACAGTCGTTGATGAGGCCGTGCTCCCACCTCTGGCTGCACAGCGTGAGGCGGTGTAGGACCCAGATCAACAACCGCCTGCGCCTCCACAGAACGACCAAAAAGTCTTTCCGTGGAAAAAGGAGTCGTGAGGAGAGAAAACCTATCCTCTTCCCCAAGAGGAGAGTGCTCCAACCAAACATGCCTAACAACAAACGTTGATAGCATCCTAATCCTCCCCGCAGTTATAGCTTGCGACTGAGTCAAGATCTCTATAACACCACAAACATGCAATATGTTTACAATGTCGGCTGGACCCATAGCCCTACTACCCGACGCCAATGTGGATAGGAAACTAGCCAGCTGAGCCATAACACTGGCCGCCGCTACAAACCATCCTGCAGCAGTATACCACTCATCCGTCCATACTGCCACCCTCCGAGCCGATTCGCTCTCAAGCATCGGCCGGGTGGGACATCGTTCATCCCCGCCGGGGCACAGGAACAAAGCTACCTGGCTACGTAGCCACGGTACACCCGGCCTGCACCCTGTTGTTAGCCCGTTTACCCGTAAAAAAGGTAAATAGGACTCAGCGAAACCCCCCACATTAGCAACCGACTGAACTTCATCAATGAAGCGGGCAAGAGGAGGGAAAAGCGGCAATGTCCCGCGGCGGGTATTATTAGAACAACAACCCATTTCAGCATCAACATTAGCATTAGCAGTAGCATTAGTAGCATTAGCGTTAGCAGCGTGCTCCAGGATCGCCAGGATATCGTCCACTGCAGTGGAACGTTCACCAAGCCACCCCGGCCCTGGCGCCGAAACATACTCCACAGCATTACCAATACCAACATTAATGCCTGATGACACAGGGCCTACCTTTGTACAAGCCGGCTCGATAGCCAAACCTTGTACGCTGCCCCTTGGTCTGCTGCCGTCAGATGAGGAAACATCAACACAGGCCTGACGTGTCGCTGAAACATGCCTCGAAGATGCCAGAGGTAAGCAAACCTCCGGTAAGCATTCAACATTACGCAATTTCTCTAATCTTTTCATAACAACTAGTTTACATAAGGTGCACTGCAACCGTTATGATGGAAACGAAAATAGAGGAAGAGTGTTTGGTGACCATGCCTACTGTCTTATAGGCTACGCCTCCATAGGGGCGGGACCCGGCAGGTGTAGGTGTACTTGTTTTTTTCGTTGATGGAGTACAATAGGTACATGAGATGAGGTATATCTCGATAGGCTTAAAGAGCGGGACGCGATGGCCAAGTACGATAAAATAACCTGTATTAAGGTTCAGGTTCAAGTTCAAGTTCAAGTTTGTTTTTATTTGTCATGTATAAGGTACATGTACATTACAGTGAAATGCTTGGTTCTGTATGAGCCCCCTATTAATGTGCTTCATACAGTAAAAAAAAGTAAAGAGGAATAGAAAAAGTTAAAGAGGAATAAAGTCCCAACACTATACAAATATACAATATACGATATACAAACTAAAGTACAACCTAAGTTCAATGAAAGTACGATGAAGTAAAAATGCAATGAGGTACAAAAATGGCAAAAGAAATTAGGTATGGATGCAGTCTAAATGGACCGACCGATGCCTTGTGTGTTTTTTTTATAATTATTTAAATGTTTATTTTCATCTGAATGTTTCTTCCATTTGATTGGTTGTTTTATTCATTTGACTAGTTTTTATAAAAAATTGTATCTCCCTTCATGTAGCACTTTGAGATTGTTACAATATAAAGTGTGTTACAAATTAAATGTATTATTATTATTAGTGAAAAGTCAAGATAGACTGCGCTCACAAATTATAACACTGGGTGCTGAAATCCCGTCGAGTATAATAGAGAAAGAAAGCAATACGCTTGGACCAGCACTCTCAGATTTTGGTAGATTTAATCGCAGCCTGAAACAAACATGTTTCGGAACTGTAATGTTCCTTCTTCAGCCATCAACACTGAAGAAGGAACATTACAGTTCCGAAACATGTTTGTTTCAGGCTGCGATTAAATCTACCAAAATCTGAGAGTGCTGGTCCAAGCGTATTGCTTTTTTTCTTTATTATTATTAGTGCAAATCTCTTTTAATAATTTGATAAATATGGTGTAGTGTTAAAGTGTCTAAGTGAGTGTTTGTTTAAAGTGAGTGTGTGCATGTGGATGTGTGTGCAATGAATGTAGAGAATGTAGAATGGGTTGATGTTACATAGAGTCATTGAGCATCCTGATGGCCTGGGGATAGAAGCTCCTTCTGAGCCTCTCTGTACTGGCCATGAGACTCCGGTAGCGCTTGCCTGACAGCAGCAGTGCAAAGAGGCAGTTGTTTGGGTGGCTAGAGTCCTTGACTATTCTCTTTAGCCTTAGCCCTGCAACGCTTGGTGTAAATGTCCTGGAGAGTGTGTTCGGCTGGGATTATTATTGTAACTGAGGGGTACAATTCCCTGACTGTATTACTAGATATGATACTTACTACCACTACCTTTGTACTTAATATTCGGCCACCCAGTACACGGCATAAATATATTATCATGAACACTCTCACGTAGATGAAACGGATCCAACACAAATGTACGAATTAGAAACAGGTCTTTATTTCCTACACAGCGATGGTGTGTAGAATAAGCACTTAATCACTTAATTACATTTATGAATTGAAATAGTATGCACTTTTATGGCAAGGAGTATTCGTCGGTATATCAATAGAGAATGTCCAATCTCTGAAGGCGCAGGTGGTAAATATACGACCTGGAATAGTTAAGGAATAACAGCAATGATACTTTAATGATTATAGGCTGGATACACTAGAGGGGGTTAATCCGGTCGCTTGTAAGCCGACAGGAGTAGGAGGGGGGGGGGGGGGGTAGAATCCAGCTGCCTCGTCCGGCCAAGGGTATCCCAGGTGAACCCACTGTAGTGCCGTTCAATGCGCCGGCGATCCTTGGACCACAGATGAAAGCAGGTGGACTCTTTGTGGGCCGGCTCTCTCCGGTCCACGGGGGAGAGACGTGAAGAGACCTCGTCTTGCAGAGCGTCTCCTCACCTTGCGTCCTCTCCAGGGGGGGGGTTCCAACACACGGCAGTATCGGGGGTCTTTATCCATGGAATAATCAAAGTATCCAAAGCATAATCCGTGCCTGGGAAGGCGGGCTGTCGTCGGTAGAATAATCCGGTATACAGGTCCACTCGCTCGTCGGCTCTGGGGCTCCTCGGGTGCAGCTTCACATAGGGTCAACCACCCTGGGTAAGCAGCCAGTTCTCTGCCCGAAACGATGGGGTACTGACTACGGTAGTATTCTCACCGCACAAAGCACTATATATTAACAGACTATTATTAGCTTAATAGACTACGTCCAACTCGACGATATAGTGCCAAATATGACTATTCAAATATTAATATACACGATGTCTCAATACCGATGGTAGGCCGAACTTGGCCTTACTCCCACACGTGGCATCGCGGGGAGGCTTTACGTCTGTGACTCTATTGGAGGGTAAGAAACTGGACTGAAAAGAAAGTCCTACTTTAGTAGCGCAGTATATATACGCACTATGAACAAATAGTCCCATTAGTGGTGCGGTAGCCAAATTCCTACGCGGAACTAGGACTTGTTCGTACATGTCGAGCGGTACGTTTGAACTGGGTCTGAGGGGTATGGCAGCCTGGCACCAAGGTCTCGACCAATAGTAGAATGGAGACTATTATGGGATGTTCAGTAGGCTAGAATGGATATTCAATGCATATTGTACAAGGAATATACAAGGGATATCAGGGAATATTAGAGAATATACAAATACAATTAAATATATATATATAAATAAATATATATATTCGGTTTAATCTGGCCCTTCACAACAGCCACCCCCTGAATAGGTCCCAGACCTAATCAGTTAAACAGAGACAGATTAATCGCGTTGTCTATTTACACATAAGGGTTTGCTGTAGGGGTCAGTCAACTTCACAAAGTCATAGGGTTGTAGGGTCATGGTCATCATCGATTGTGTCTGGGAGTCGATGCAGTTCTATGAGCCTCGCCACGGGACGGGTGTAAGTGCGACCCTGGACGAGCACTTCAGCTGCTCGGACCTTGCCGTCGGCACCGGTGATCACTTTGCTTACGCGGCCGGCCGGCCACATAGCTCTGGGCAGTGATTGATCAATAATCATGACGACTGTTCCTTCTGTCAAATTGTCTCTCTCCTTTACCCACTTCTGGCGGGTCTGTAGAGACGGTAGGTAGTGTTTAATGTCATCCGGTAGATTGGGGGCTCTGCGTAGGCGACCACCCACTCTGATGAGGGTATGAGCGTCGCTCTCGGGGGCCAGGTGAATTAATCTGCTGTCGGATGGGACGGGCTTTCCTCCCTGTAGACAGGCCAATTCATCGGGGAACGAGTCTCTCTGGGCTCGCTGCAGTAGAAGCAATTCTGCTTCCTCGTAGTTAGCTGCTGACATATCAGCGGGGGACTTGCACTCCGGGTGGTACCGCAGGAATGTTCTTTGTTGTGCACTCTCTATGGACGTGCAATCGTCTATGTTAGGGTCGGTGGAGGCTACGGTGCTCAATCCACAGAACACAGACTTCTTAATTTCCACCTCCTCTGGACTTGCTTCCCTCGGGATAGGCATGGGCCACTGTCCTTCCGGGAGTCTTAGGAATGCGGGGCCGTCACTGTAGACATTGCGACGGGTGAGGTCATCCAGGGGCATCCCCCGGGTGATGACGTCAGCTGGGTTCTGTTTTGTATCAACGTAGCGCCACTCTGTTTCTCCGGTTAACTCTTCGGTTAAGTCTTGAATCTCTGTGACTCTGACTCCCACGAAGACTTTGTACTTGCATGAGTCCGATTTGATCCAGGCGAGTACCGTCGTGGAATCTGACCACAGGATTGTTCTAGACACCGGTATGGTGAGCTCACGTTGGATGAGCGTGGCTAGGTGCGCTCCGGCTAGGGCTGCGCAGAGCTCTAGACGTGGGATAGATTGTTGCTTGCGTGGGGCTATTCTCGAGCAGGCGAGGACAAATGCTGTGTAGATCTCTCCCCCCTGGTCTTGGGCCCGCAAGTAGGCTACTGATCCGTATGCGACCTCTGAGGCGTCACTGAAGACGTGTAAGTCCATTTTACATGTCTCTGGCCTCACCGTGGGTGGGAAGTAGCTTCGGCGCATATTAACGCCTGGGAGTGAGTGGAGCTCCATCTCCCACTCTCTCCAGGTGGATGCAAGGTGTGCGGGAATGGGGTCGTCCCAGCCCTGGTCCTTGTCCCACAATGCTCGTACAATCATTTTTGCCCTGGTGGTGTACGGTAGAATACATCCTAGCGGGTCATATTGTCGGGCGAGTGTTGTGTACACACTCCGTCTGGTGGTCGGCGCCGCCGCCGGCCTTCCCTGCTCCGTAGTCAGGGGCTTGTGTCTGTAGTGAAGCGAATCTGTTTTGAATCGCCACACCAATCCCAGGGTCATCTCCTGGGCTTCTCCCGGGATTGTAGCCATCCAGGTCTCGCTGCTGGCTGCCTTGTCCTCGGAGGAGAGGCTGCGCAGTACTTGCGGATCGCTGCTGGCCCACTGCCTGAGATCAAAGCCGCCTTTGATCAATGAGGCGCGGAGTTTAATCAGGAGAGCCTCGGCTTCTTCCTGGGTTGAAAGGCTTTGTAGACAGTTGTCTACGTAGAAGCTGTTCTTTACGCTGTGTCGGACCTCTTCGTCCGCTGCTGGGTCCTCTGCTACATGTTTCTGTAGTGCAAATGTCGCACAGCAGGGGCTGCACGTCGTTCCGAAGGGGAGGACTTCCCATTGGTAGATGGCTGGGTGCTCATCTCCTGGCTTCTCTCTCCATAGGAACCGTAACAGGGGCTTGTCCGCCTCTACTAATCTCACCTGCAGGAACATTCCTTTAATGTCCCCGCTGATGGCCACCTTTTCCTGGCGGAAGCGGAGTAGAACGCCGATTAGGGAGGGGCCGAGTGTGGGACCGGGCAGTAACTCTTTATTCAGATTTTGGGATCCGATCTGGTAGCTGCAGTTAAATACTATGCGGTCTTTACCGTTGTGATGGACCTTGTGGTGGGGCACGTACCACGATTCAGTGGTCTGGTCAGCCTCTTTAATGTCCATCTTTGTGACGTGTCCCGCTGTGATGAGCTTCTCAATCTCAGCGCGGTATACACCCTCTTGGGCGGGGTTCTTGGCTAAGCGCCGCTCCGTGTTCAGCAGGTACCGTTCTGTGGCGTCTGTCTTGGCGTGGAAAGTAGGCATTCCTTCTCGCCGCAGGAGTGGCGTGGCGTATCTCAACACGCCGTTGACCGGGACTCTCTTGGTCCCTGTCTCGAGGAGGTGAATGGCGTAAATGTCATCTTTAGAGCGAATGTCTTTCTTTCCATTCTTAAAGGGCATTTGTTCCAAGCTCCATAGCCGCTCTACGTGTTGCAGGAGTGCGGTTTCTCCCTCTGTGACTCGGGAGTGGAGACATCTAGTGGCTGTACTTCGGTTGAGAGATTTGGCGAGCGGGCCTTGGAGAGTCCATCCCAAACGGGTCTCGACTGCTGCAGGACAGCCTCGGGGTCCGGTATGAACCCGGTCTATCGGGACAATGAGGTCTGCATGGTCGGAGCCTATCAACAGGGTCGGCATAGCATTGTCTATGAGCGGGATCGGTAACTTGCGCAGATGTGCATATTTCTCCATCAGCTTGGCGACGGGGTATGTGTACCGCGACAGTCCTATTTCTTGGCTGGTGAAAGCGTCTGCAATCTGGTACCGTCGCTCAGGCTGGCCGCTTGCTGCGATAGAGAATGAGACATTCTCGCCCTTTATCGTCTTCAAATCTCGTCTTATTGTCCGAATTGTCATTTGGGTTTCGCTTCCCCGCAGCCCTAGCTGGGCCGCAGCGGAGGCGAGCAGCAGGGTCTTCTCTGACCCGTCATCGAGGACGGCGTAAGTGTCCAGGACTTTATTCTGGTAGCTTAGTGTCACACGCACTACTTTTAGGAGTACTCGGGCTCCACTGCTGCTGGCGGGATCGATGTACATGACGCTCACTTTGCGGCTGGATGGTGCAGGTGAAGGGCGCCGTCTGTTACTGTCGTGAAGTATGTCCAGATGGGCTCCATCGCACTTGGTGCACCTTTTCTTTAAGCGGCATTCGGCTGCCATGTGTGAGCGCGCACAGCGAAAACAGCGCTTGTTGGACTTGATCCATTGACCTGCTTCCTCCGCGTTCAGCTTGGGGAAGGAGTCACATTGCGCTAGCCAGTGTTCTTTCTCACAGTAGGGGCACACTATCTTCCACTTCTCCGTTCTGGAGGGGGTACTGTGGCTCCTGCTGCTCGGTACTGACTCCGATTGGTGCATCACAGTCACCGATCTTCTTCCATCATTTAGTCGTCTGGTTCCTTCTCTGGAGCCAGGGGTGCTCCGTCCGAATGTATCTAGCCGTAGGCTGCTGACTTCTCTCGCCAGGAAGTCTGCTAGATCGAGGAGGTTCGGTTCGGGGCCATTCGGGTCTCTGTGGTCCCTCTGCCGCCTAAAGCGCTCCTGACGAGCGGGCGGCAGCTTCTCCAGGATCCTTTCCACATTTGAGTTGGCGTAAAGTTCATGCCTCCCCTCCCCTCTCTTTGCGCTCCCAACATCCCTACCAGGGACTGCACTCTGATGGACAGGTCGTCCAGTGCTCGATTGTCTATTGCTGGGGGTAAGCGGTCGATGTGTCGGATCTCCTGGATCACGTAATCCCATATGCGCCCATACCTCTGGTCCAATGCTACCAGCGCTGCTGTGTATGGGGTGGTGGAAGTCGCGTAGGCGAGCGCTATATTATGTGCGCGGGGCACCTTTAAGTGCTGCAGTAGGATGGCGTATTTGTGGCGTTCATCCAATACATCCACCAAAATGGTCTCCAGACACATGCGGAGTTCTGTATACTGGGCCCGGTTCTCTTGGGTGAAGTCGGGTACCATCGGCGTGCCAATGTATGACGCTGACTGTGGATACATCGGCGAGCGTTGGGGGAGAGGCCTCCTAGGCGAGTCTCCTCCCGCTCCTTGGTATGGGCTGGTACCGGCAGTGTACCATGGCCCGCTTGTCCAGGTGCTGTTCCTCGGTGCGGGTCGTGCGTCGTGCTCACCCGTGTATAGAGTCGGGGGTCTGTAGCGCAGCTCCGCGGGAGTATAGCCTGGGCTGTACCGGACCTCCTGGTCCGGTAGAGTACTGTGCTGTCTTCGGGCGTGGTTCTCCTCCTCTTCCTCTTCGTCTTGCTTGTTGCGCTTGCTGTCTGTCGCGCTCTGCGTCCCGTAGAGCACCAGCAGCTGCTCGCTGGCTGTCTGCTCGGTCTCGGGCCACATTCTCTTCCATCTGAATGCGTCTTATTTCTAGACGTATCTGCTCGTGTTCGCTTCGCTGCTGGATCTGCAGTCGATCGCGTTCACCCTGGAGTCTATCGCGTTCAGTAGAGGCTTTCAGGCTGACGAGGAATGCCTGCTGTAGGGTCCTCTCTGCCTCGCTGGGAGAAGGCGGTTGTATAGGGGAGCCTTCCCTCGGGGTACTCCTTGCGGAGCCTTGGAGTTCTATCTCCACGGTGCTCTCCCCGTCTTCTTCCGTGCCGAGTTCTCTCTCGGTAGCGTTGTATTCCTCCCGGGACTCATCGGGGACTACTTCTTCAGTACTGGCGGGGTGTGAAGTCATGTCTGGTTCCCACTGGTCCCCACCGTGAACTTGGTCAGTTACATTAGAGCCCGTAGGGGCCTCTATGGTCGGGGTAGTCTGGGCGTTGGGGTTAGACATACTTTTACTTTCTAGTTTTACCGCGTTTACTGTTAGTAGAAGACTAGGTTGTTGACTGACAGCGTAAGCCTCTAAGTACTGAGGGAGCCGTCGTTCGCGCTGCGGGCGTTGGTTAGGAGGATCGTTTCGTGGAGTGTTCATCATAGGCCATTTCAATATTAATAACACTATATTAATATTACACTAATTACTATCCGGCTCGAAGGACCAATTGTAACTGAGGGGTACAATTCCCTGACTGTATTACTAGATATGATACTTACTACCACTACCTTTGTACTTAATATTCGGCCACCCAGTACACGGCATAAATATATTATCATGAACACTCTCACGTAGATGAAACGGATCCAACACAAATGTACGAATTAGAAACAGGTCTTTATTTCCTACACAGCGATGGTGTGTAGAATAAGCACTTAATCACTTAATTACATTTATGAATTGAAATAGTATGCACTTTTATGGCAAGGAGTATTCGTCGGTATATCAATAGAGAATGTCCAATCTCTGAAGGCGCAGGTGGTAAATATACGACCTGGAATAGTTAAGGAATAACAGCAATGATACTTTAATGATTATAGGCTGGATACACTAGAGGGGGTTAATCCGGTCACTTGTAAGCCGACAGGAGTAGGAGGGGGGGGGGGGGTAGAATCCAGCTGCCTCGTCCGGCCAAGGGTATCCCAGGTGAACCCACTGTAGTGCCGTTCAATGCGCCGGCGATCCTTGGACCACAGATGAAAGCAGGTGGACTCTTTGTGGGCCGGCTCTCTCCGGTCCACGGGGGAGAGACGTGAAGAGACCTCGTCTTGCAGAGCGTCTCCTCACCTTGCGTCCTCTCCAGGGGGGGGGGTTCCAACACACGGCAGTGTCGGGGGTCTTTATCCATGGAATAATCAAAGTATCCAAAGCATAATCCGTGCCTGGGAAGGCGGGCTGTCGTCGGTAGAATAATCCGGTATACAGGTCCACTCGCTCGTCGGCTCTGGGGCTCCTCGGGTGCAGCTTCACATAGGGTCAACCACCCTGGGTAAGCAGCCAGTTCTCTGCCCGAAACGATGGGGTACTGACTACGGTAGTATTCTCACCGCACGAAGCACTATATATTAACAGACTATTATTAGCTTAATAGACTACGTCCAACTCGACGATATAGTGCCAAATATGACTATTCAAATATTAATATACACGATGTCTCAATACCGATGGTAGGCCGAACTTGGCCTTACTCCCACACGTGGCATCGCGGGGAGGCTTTACGTCTGTGACTCTATTGGAGGGTAAGAAACTGGACTGAAAAGAAAGTCCTACTTTAGTAGCGCAGTATATATACGCACTATGAACAAATAGTCCCATTAGTGGTGCGGTAGCCAAATTCCTACGCGGAACTAGGACTTGTTCGTACATGTCGAGCGGTACGTTTGAACTGGGTCTGAGGGGTATGGCAGCCTGGCACCAAGGTCTCGACCAATAGTAGAATGGAGACTATTATGGGATGTTCAGTAGGCTAGAATGGATATTCAATGCATATTGTACAAGGAATATACAAGGGATATCAGGGAATATTAGAGAATATACAAATACAATTAAATATATATATATAAATAAATATATATATTCGGTTTAATCTGGCCCTTCACAACAATTATGTATGTATTTAGTAAATGTATTTAACATTTTCAAACTATCAAAAGTGTTCAATGTGTTAATTGCATGATATGCTGTGATTAACACAAATAAAATAAAATATAAAATGTAGCAAAGCACGTCTGCAGAGGCTGCAGCCATAAAGAAATGCATGAAAAGATAGTTAGAGGGAGTAATCATGAGTTCATATTGGCCAAGAGCCTTCAGGGGGCAGAACAAAAAAAATGCACCTGCCCTTACTGTACATCCTGAAAAGGAGGGAATGTTTGTCATAATTCCTTTCGTCTGGTCCGCTAAGGTGGACTCCACCTTCTCCGAGCTGCGTAGACGCTTCACCTCCGCGCCCATCCTCATCCAGCCAGACACGTCCCGCCAGTTCGTGGTGGAGGTGGACGCCTCGAGTACCGGGGTGGGGGCGGTCCTCTCCCAGCGCTCCGCTCTCGACCAGAGACTACGCTGTTCTTCGGCCAGTTCAATTTCACCTTGACCTACAGGCCAGGCTCCAAGAACATTAAGCCGGACGCCTTCTCCCGGCAGTTTGTCCCCGAAGGGGGCCCCTCACACCCTGACACCATCCTCCCCTCCTCCTGCTTGGTGGCTTCCGCCACCTGGGAGATCCAGTCCGTCGTCCGAGAGGCCCAGCGCGCCCAGCCTGATCCAGGTAATGGCCCACCTAACCGGCTTTTTGTCCCCGACCTTGTCTGCTCCCAGGTGCTCCAGTGGATCCATGCCTCCCGGTTCGCCTGTCATCCTGGGGTCAACCGTACCCTGTCCCTGCTGAAGCGGCACTTCTGGTGGGTCTACATGAGGGAAGACACCCGCGCCTTCGTCCTTGCCTGCACCGTCTGTGCTCGTGAGAAGGCTTCCCACCGACCGCCTGCCAGGCTCCTTCGTCCGCTGCCTCCCCAAACTTCCCTCTGCTTCAGAGACTGCGGACCTGATGGTGCTTCACGTCCCGTAGACCAATGGCCAGTCGGAGCGGGCCAACCAGGACCTGGGATGAGCCCTCCGCTGCATCACGACCCGGGACCCCTCTGGCTGGAGCGCCTTCCTGCCATGGATCGAGTACGCCCACAACTCCTTGTCCTCCGCTGCCACAGGTCAGTCTCCCTTCGAGTCTTCTCTGGGCTACCAGCCTCCACTGTTCCCTACCCAGGAGGAGGAGATCTCAGTCCCCTCGGTGCAGGCGCACCTTCACTGCTGCAGGAGGATATGGGAGGACACCAGGGCCTCACTGCTCCGCTCCGCTGACCGGAATCGCCGCTTTGATGCTATATTTTTCCAGTTTGTGAATGTAATCTTTGCTAGCTAACTAGCTACGTTAGCCAGTTAGCACTTGTTTACCTTGGAACAGACGTATTTCTGCTTGTTGATCTTCAAGATATTCAGCTGGGCATGGGGCCTCCCGCACTGTCTGCATCTTTGCTCTTGGGTTTTGGGCTTTGGAAAGGGTACAAATATCACTCCCTCCTCTAAACTTTGGGGATATCTGCTGTCCGATTTGCACAATCCGTATACACACAACGCTTCCCCATTTTTTCCAATGCTGCGTGGATGTCGGACCTCTTCACAGAGCCTCGCGGCTGATAGAATATGATTGGACAAAGGGCATTTAGGGGCAAGGTTTTGCGAAAGGTCAATTGGCTACTATAGGCTACTTCTCTCACACAACTCTCAGTTAGACATGAAAGACCACATCCACATTGAGTTTGAGAAGCTCCTTCCTGCGCATATCGTCTTCTCTTTATTTTTTTTTGGCTATACCTCTCTACGAGGTAATCTTGTGGAGAATCTGCTGACCTTTTTTGTTTCATTGTGTGGTTGTGTAATTGAATCGTTTCATAACTGCTACGCCACTGAATCGTCTGAATGCAATAATGCGCAGTTGAAAAGGACACAATGGTATCGGTACTTTAATTATCCCAAGTGTATTGTGGGATAAATGCCTGTAGTGCACAAGGACAGTTCTGCTATGGTTCATTTAAAAGAATATTTTTTTTCTTCTTTTTTTAAACATTGCAGATATGGGCACACGATTCAAAATAATAAGTCTGCACAGAATGTTTAGAGAATAAATATATGACGGAAATTAAGAGCGAGAAAGAAGAAAAAAATTTGTTTCATGGGACTTTGAAGGAGATTGGATTTAATAAAGCTAGCTAAATCCATATTTGCTGCATAAGGAGCAGGAAGACAGAACAGGGTGCAGTAGATAAGTGTGACCCTGGGCTAAAGGTGCCACTGCATCACCACTGGAGGGGACGGTTGTAGTAGACTTTCAAACATGCTCCACCTGCACATGCATTCCTGAAGCCCCTTACAGAGAGGAAAAGACAAAACATCCATGATTCAAGTTTACATAAAGGCAGGATTTGCATATGGGAATGATTTTGGTTTGAATGTATATATGTATTTTCTTTACCCTCTAAAACAGTGGTTATTCTCAACCAGGGCATTGCTTTAGGGGAATAGTTTAATTTCACTATTTCATTCATTAAAGTTTAGCCTAATGAGAGAACATCTGCAATTGTGATCACAGGGCTCTCTCTCTCTCTCTCTCTCTCTCTCTCTCTCTCTCTCTCTCTCTCTCTCTCTCTCTCTCTCTCTCTCTCTCTCTCTCTCTCTCTCTCTCTCTCTCTCTCTCCACTGTTGTCTTCCCACCTACAGACTAAATCATATCTAACAGATGAGATCAAATCTAATATCAATGTGGGGGTTGAGAACATCATACTCTGACCAAGTGTCTGGACCTTTGTACATTGTATATTTTCTTATGCTGAGCTCATTCTTGCAGTCAGCGTCAGGTCTTTCTGTATATCGAATGTGCTTCTGGTGCAGTTCAACGTCACCTTTATACCAATTGTCTTGGTGTGAGCATGCCCCTATTTGACTCAGAAAACAAACTGTGTTTAATTGAATAACTTCAAAATCAACCAGAGAAAATATGTATTTCAATGTAGAAAGGTGTGTAAGATGTTTATTTACTGTTATAACAATGACAA
>NC_140171.1:29239072-29307804 GCF_963971535.1 Notolepis coatsorum
ATCCCCTTAACAATTGTATGTATTGAGCTGTACTGTACTGTACCCATTCTGCAATCTGTTAATAAAGTTTTCAATCAATCAATCAAACTATTAGAAAATTCAGAATGTTTCCTTTCAAAAGAGGCCAGACTCAGGTATGTGCTATAAATGGTTCAAGAATAGCTTTCAATTTACTTTGGGTATGCAATCAACAGGCGTTTTATGCAAAATTTGCAGGACTGAATGTATTTTTCAACAGGTCATTTGTAATTGTAACGGAATACATTTAAATAGAGTAACCCTACCAATCCTGGTGACGAGGGGTCATGAGACACTTTTGAAATGCACCCCAGAACACTGAGCCACTCAAATGCCCCCAAATGAATGCATGGACAGAGGGAGGGAGGAGACTGATGAAGATGATACACTCTTTTCTGGACACTTTTTGTATCACAAACAGTACTGTATTTGCAAATCTGGTATGTCATAAATGTATAGATGTAGCAGTACTGTCTATCTCTATGTCGTGTGTGTCATATACAGTATGTTATGATGAATTGGAAATGGGGGACCCTGATGTAAACAAGACGAAAGTCTTTCTCTGGTCTGCATCCCCTTAACAATTGTATGTATTGAGCTGTACTGTACTGTACCCATTCTGCAATCTGTTAATAAACTTTTCAATCAATCAATCAATCTATAGATCTATAGATTTCACAAAAGATAAATGGTCAATAACACCACATGTAGGCTGATATGTAGCTGTACTGACAACCTACATACTGCAGTATGGTGTTCCATGTTCATGAATAGTGCAATGCAAAAGATGTTTAACTCAAAGGTGGAACATACTGTTTGGCTGGTGCACCTCCGACGCTCCGAGTCCTGTAGAAGTCGATGGTCGTGCTGTGCTGTATATTCCATATGCGGTAGACAGTATTTTGTTTCCTCCGCAAAGTGAATGTTTTTTTCAACCGGCTTAGCTGACACAAACGTTAAGTAGACTAGTGAACTTCCAGTGCAAGAAAGTGTTACCAGCGCGAGCGTCTCCCTGCTAGCTCGCAGTTTAGGTCAGCCTGATAATAACAATAACAGCCGCGCCCACCAGCATGGATCAACATGCGAGGTTGCGTGCTGTGACGTCACTGCCCAATACTAGGAAAAGCTCTCCAAACGTATATTTGACTGTCGAAAATGAAAGAAAATACTGCATTCCGCCTGCATTATGATGAGATAGTAACGAAATAGTAACGCACAGCCACTTGGACAAGTAACTGCAATCAGATTACTGGCTTGTAAAGATTAACGCGTTAGATTACTATTTTCGGGGGAAAGTAATCAGATTACAATAACGCGTTACTTAGTAACGCGTTAGTGGCATCACTGCTCTAGACACACATCCGTGTATATAGATCGCTGCCATAACTCAATAATCGATATGATTTGGGCGTTTATTTCGCCATACAAACCGGAAATGGATCTAGTCGATCCACGTCAAATAAGTGGGATCTTTTTCCTCCAGTCTCATCGGCGAACGGTAAGAGGACAGTAACGTTACTTTCAGCGTGATTGTTTATTATTATTAATGCAAACTGCTCTGATCAATATATCACCCATACTACATAAAGCATTTACTGACGATCACGGACTCATCACGTTATGATGAGTCATAACGTTTAGGATCGTATTCAGTTGGATTTTTTAATATAGCGTGTATCACGAATAAACTGCAATCGATAATCTATATTATGCGTTTAGGCCTATAACTAGCGTTCTAGGAATTACTGCAGAAAACGATAAAAACATATTTATATTCTAGACGGTATTTTCGTATGAATCTATGAATGAAAAAGTATAACGTTCCTACATCCTGAACGATAGATAATCGATGTTGAATGGGCCATAGTAATGTCAATTTAGCAATACAATTTAAAAAGTTATAGCCCTGCAAAGAAGTATGAGAGGGGCAAACTGCGTGGCAGTTAATGTGTTAACTAAAAATAGACAAAAATGTCATCCGTTTTCGTCGACTAAATCTAGACTAAAACTAAAAAGACAAAATTGAGGCAAAAACTGACTAAGACTAAAATGCTCAGACATTTAGGGCTAAATCCACAAAGAATGGATTGCACGGAGCAAGTTGCACCCTTACTTAAAATTCAATTCATTTTCATTCAATCAATCAATCTGCACGGTGATTGATTGAATGAAAGTTTTATTAACAGATTGCAGAATGGGTACAATACAGCACGGCTCAATACACACAATTGTTAAGGGGATGCAGACTAGAGAAAGACATTCGTCTTGTTTACATCAGGGTCCCCCATTTTCAATTCATAATGAATTTTAAGTAAGGGTGCAACTTGCTCCGTGCAATCCATTCTTTGTGGATTTAGCCCTTAGTTGACTAAAACTGACTAAAGGAAAAATAAATGAAGATGACTAAATATGATGCAAACGAAAAAGGAGCACTTGACACATGACTAAAACTAAAATGAAAATAGCTGCCAAAATTAACACTGCATTCAGGCAGCGGGACAGAGCAGTACAATGGTGATAGAGAGATAGAAGACTTCCAGGCAGCGGGACAGAGGAGAGCAGGTGCAGCAGTGAGTCCAGTGACAATGTAGTGAGAAGTCCTTTTAACAAATGTACCAAGGCGGCCAAGGAGAGTGGCAGCCGTCAACAGCCTTCATCCAGCCTTCCCCTCCATAATACCTCCCCCACTGCTCTCACCCTCCTCTCTCCCCTCCATAATACCTCCCACACTGCTCTCACCCTCCTCTCTCCCCTCCATACTACCTCCCACACTGCTCTCACCCTCCTCTCTCCCCTCCATACTACCTCCCGCAATGCTCTCACCCTCCTCTCTCCCCTCCATACTACCTCCCACACTGCTCTCACCCCCTCTCTCCCCTCCATACTCCCTCACAGCCACACTGCTCTCCCCCCCTCTCCCCTCCATACTCCCTCACAGCTACTCTGCTCTCACCCCCCCCTCTCCCCTCCATACTCCCTCACAGCTACTCTGCTCTCACCCCCCCCTCCATACTCCCTCACAGCTACTCTGCTCTCACCCTCCTCTCTCCCCTCCATACTCCCTCACAGCTACTCTGCTCTCACCCCCCCCCTCCATACTCCCTCACAGCTACTCTGCTTCTACCCCCCTCTCTCCCCTCCATACTCCCTCACAGCTACTCTGCTCTCACCCCCCCCTCTCCCCTCCATACTCCCTCACAGCTACTCTGCTCTCACCCCCCTCTCTCCCCTCCATACTCCCTCACAGCTACTCTGCTCTCACCCCCCCCCCCTCCATACTCCCTCACAGCTACTGTACTCTGCTCTCACCCCCCTCTCTCCCCTCCATACTCCCTCACAGCTACACTGCTCTCACCCTCCTCTCTCCCCTCCATACTCCCTCACAGCTACTCTGCTCTCACCCCCCTCTCTCCCCTCCATACTCCCTCACAGCTACTCTGCTCTCACCCCCCTCTCTCCCCTCCATACTCCCTCACAGCTACTCTGCTCTCACCCCCCTCTCTCCCCTCCATACTCCCTCACAGCTACACTGCTCTCACCCTCCTCTCTCCCCTCCATACTCCCTCACAGCTACTCTGCTCTCACCCCCCTCTCTCCCCTCCATACTCCCTCACAGCTACACTGCTCTCACCCTCCTCTCTCCCCTCCATACTCCCTCACAGCTACACTGCTCTCACCCCCCTCTCTCCCCTCCATACTCCCTCACAGCTACTCTGCTCTCACCCCCCTCTCTCCCCTCCATACTCCCTCACAGCTACTCTGCTCTCACCCCCCCTCTCTCCCCTCCATACTCCCTCACAGCTACACTGCTCTCACCCTCCTCTCTCCCCTCCATACTCCCTCACAGCTACTCTGCTCTCACCCCCCTCTCTCCCCCTCCATACTCCCTCACAGCTACACTGCTCTCCCCCCCTCTCTCCCCTCCATACTCCCTCACAGCTACTCTGCTCTCACCCCCCTCTCTCCCCTCCATACTCCCTCACAGCTACTCTGCTCTCACCCCCCCCCCCCTCTCCCCTCCATACTCCCTCACAGCTACTCTGCTCTCACCCCCCCTCCATACTCCCTCACAGCTACTCTGCTCTCCACCCCCTCCTCTCTCCTCTCCATACTCCCTCACAGCTACTCTGCTCTCACCCCCTCTCTCCCCTCCATACTCCCTCACAGCTACTCTGCTCTCACCCTCCTCTCTCCCCTCCATACTCCCTCACAGCTACTCTGCTCTCACCCCCTCCTCTCTCCTCTCCATACTCCCTCACAGCTACTCTGCTCTCACCCCCTCTCTCCCCTCCATACTCCCTCACAAGCTACTCTGCTTCTACCCCCCTCTCTCTCCCCTCCATACTCCCCTCACAGCTACTCTGCTCTCACCCCCCCTCTCCCCTCCATACTCCCTCACAGCTACTGTACTCTGCTCTCACCCCCCCCCCTCTCCCCCTCCATACTCCCTCACAGCTACACTGCTCTCACCCTCCTCTCTCCCCTCCATACTCCCTCACAGCTACTCTGCTCTCACCCTCCTCTCTCCCCTCCATACTCCCTCACAGCTACTCTGCTCTCACCCCCCTCTCTCCCCTCCATACTCCCTCACAGCTACTCTGCTCTCACCCTCCTCTCTCCCCTCCATACTCCCTCACAGCTACTCTGCTCTCACCCCCCTCTCTCCCCTCCATACTCCCTCACAGCTACACTGCTCTCACCCTCCTCTCTCCCCTCCATACTCCCTCACAGTTACACTGCTCTCACCCTCCTCTCTCCCCTCCATACTCCCCTCACAGCTACTCTGCTCTCACCCCCCCTCTCTCCCCTCCATACTCCCTCACAGCTACACTGCTCTCACCCTCCTCTCTCCCCCTCCATACTCCCTCACAGCTACTCTGCTCTCACCCCCCCCCCCCCTCCATACTCCCTCACAGCCACACTGCTCTCGTCCCCCTCTCTCCCTCACAGCTACACTGCTCTCACCCTTCTCTCTCCCCTCCATACTCCCTCACTAATACTCTGCTCTCACCCCCCCTCCTCCATACTCCCTCACAGCCACACTGCTCTCACCCTCCTCTCTCCCCTCCATACTCCCTCACAGCTACACTGCTCTCACCCCCCTCTCTCCCCTCCATACTCCCCTCACAGCTACTCTGCTCTCACCCTCCCCTCTCCCCTCCATACTCCCTCACAGCCACACTGCTCTCGTCCCCCTCTCTCCCCTCCATACTCCCTCACAGCCACACTGCTCTCACCCCCCCCCCCCCCCCCCCCCCCCCTCCGGTCCCCTGCCTGCCAGTCAGGCTGCCGCAGAACCCGCCACTCTCCCCCACGTCGATCATGCGTGACATGGGGGTCAGCAGCAAGCAGCGACCAGGGCGAGAGGCTCCGCGGCCCCCCGGGGGCTCTGACTGGGCCGGCGGTCTGCTGCGCGCGCGGGGGAAATTACCACACATCTTTTTGTTGCTAAGTGCACGGCTGAGTGATGAGCAGAAGCGGCCCTTTGGCAGACGCTAACTGCAGGGGTGTGGAGGGAGGTGTTGAGCGGGAGGCGAGAGGAGAAACGTAGAGAGAGAGAGAGAGAGAGAGAGAGAGAGAGAGAGAGAGAGAGAGAGAGAGAGAGAGAGCTGGGAGGATAGTGGTGGCTGGTGGTGAAAGGATAGAGGGAGGGGGGGGATGGTGTGATGGGGGGGGGCGGCACGGGGAACCGCAGCCTTCTGATTAAGGGGCGAAAGACTGCTAGCTGAGGAGGTGGGGGGGTGGGCTGGGGGGAGGGGGGGGGCGGAAGGGATGCTGAGAAGGAGAGAACAGAGTGAGCGAGCGAGAGAGAGAGAGAGAGAGAGAGAGAGAGAGAGAGAGAGAGAGAGAGAGAGAGAGAGAGAGAGAGAGAGAGAGATGGGGGGAGGGGCAAGAGGGACAATTTAACCGAGCTCAAAGCCTTTGCCATCTCTGAGAAGCGAGAAAGGAGATAGAGGCGAGGGAGATTGGGCCTCAGCCCGGTGTTAACAGCCTGCTAGTCAAGCCCTCGCTTTTATTCCCACTCATGCCTTTTTGTTTGTGAGTTGGTGTTTGAAAAAAACGTGAGGCGGGATTAAAGAAAAAATATCTATATTTCATAAATGCAGTAGGCTCCCAGGTGAACACAAGACTCGGTTGCAGAACTTGTTGATAATCCACTTTTGGTTGACAAAACTGTGACACAGTGTTGTAGAGGACTTCATCATAATGAGGTCTGTAATAGGGATGTTCGATATTGGCTTTTTTACCGATATCCGATATACCAATATTGTCCAACTCTTAATTTCCGATACCGATATCAACCGATACCGATATATGCGAGGTTTCCCCCCCCCCCCAAAAAACGGAATAATTTCAGGTAATTAACATTACATATCTCTTGTCGTGGAAGTAACACAACATTATGCATACTTTTGACAATAAATAAAATAATAATTTGTTCTTACTTGCTTGCCTGGGTAAATAAAGGTTATATATATAAACTAAAACATAAAAAAAAAAAAAAAAATGATACTGATAATTTCCAATATTACATTTTAATGCCAATATCGGCCGATAATATGGGACATCTCTAAACGTTTTCAAGTGTGACAAAACTAAGTTGGACTTGATGAGGGATGAGTGAATGAAAACAGTACGGACATACGACAAGAAACACTGAGAGAGAGAGAGATAGATAGAGAGAGAGAGAGAGAGAGAGAGAGAGAGAGAGAGAGAGAGAGAGAGAGAGAGAGAGAGAGAGAGAGAGAGAGAGGGAGAGGGAGAGGGAGAGGGAGAGGGAGAGAGAGAGAGAGAGAGAGAGAGAGAGAGAAGAGAGAGAGAAAGATAGAGTGGGAGAGATTGAGAGAGAAGAGAGAGAGAGGGAGAGATACATTGAGAGAAAGAGGGAAAGAGACATATAGAGAGAGAGATGGAGAGAAAGAGGGAGAGAGCTGTGCACCTGTGTCATTGTTATGCCTGTTGCCTGGTAACAGCATTCTTCACCGTGCAGTGAACGGAAGCCATGCATGAAGAAAGCCTTCCTCTTCCCAAAAAAAAAGGAAAAGAAATAGTACAAAAAATAAATAAAAAAGAATAACAAAGAATTCCATATTTCACTGTTTTCTTTTGAAGACCGCGTTTATGTTTGGGATGCATACTCTGTGAATTCCAGCACAAGCAGTTGTCAACAATGAAATTAACTATAGAGTCAGCCGTGGCGTATGGACACAATATCTCCCTTGCTTTACTGAGGCATTTCAAATGACCTTTTCTACCTGTTTGCGTGCGTGCGCGCGCACACACACACACACAGCCTTTGATGTGCCTGCGGCATGTAGCCTACATATGCTATTGTGTAGAGGTGCTAAAACTCTAGAACCACGCGTTGAATAGTTTTACCCACTAGGTTATATTGTGTGCCATTTTCAGTATGGGATCTGTTAGTAATATGCAAATAATGTATGCGCCAGAGATTTGTATGCATACCAAAAGCACCAACATTTGAAGTATGGAGTGGATGGTGCAGATGGAGCTTCACGATCACTTCATTCCCACAATTCTTTGCGCCAGGTAATTTCCAGTGCCATTTTCGGTTCCGAGTCAGTGAACATTTTCCAAGCAAACAATATACTGGCCATAAAGGGGTTATAGCATGCGGGTTAAGCGATCATTATATGATATTCTGTACCCTCAAAAAGCTAAAACAAAAAGCCGGCTGTCACAAAACAGGGACATCTAGAGACCTCAAAGCCTACTCTAGCGAGGCCTTTAACCTAGAACTGGAGAGCCTGGACTGGTCAGAAGAGCTCAGTGGTACACTAGTTGAAGAAACATGGCTTGGTTTCAAAACCAAATTCTCAACAATACTAAACGACATGGCCCCCCAGGCCAGGGTAAAAAATCAAGCTGAGCCGTGGATGCACTCCGAAATATTGACCACTATGAAAACCAGAGACAAAAAATGCTCTGAGTTTCGTAAAAGTCAGTCAAAGCTTACCAAAAGCTTGAGCAGTGAACTCCAAGCCCACGTGACTGAACTCAAACTGCAAAGAAACAGACTAAGAAATTATGTAAACTCCATGATCAAAACTGCAAAAAAATCAATGACAAAACTGAGGAAAACAAAAATAAACCCTGTGAACTTTGGAAATTACTCAATAATCAACTACTGTAGGCTGCAGTAAAAAAAAACGTATAACCAGATTTTCAAACATAAACATAAAGACGGACAACACGCTCATCACAGACAAGCTGGATGTGGCCAATTACTTAAACATTTTCTTCACAAACATAGCCACAACACTGGTAAATAAACTACCCTCCCACTCAGGGCATTTTGGGGTAGAACACATCATAGCCTACTACAATAATCTAGGGGTCCACAAAGACGATTTCAAACTAGAAATGGTAACAACAGCTGAGGTACTCAAAAAACTGAGCGCCCTCCAACCTAACCAAGCCACTGGCCATGACAATATCTCCTCCAAATTCCTCAGAGACTCAGCAGCCGCCATCACACCAGTCATCACACACACATAATAAACCTCTCCATAAAACAGGGACACGTACCCAAAGACTTCAAAATTGTGAGAGTAACCCCCCTGCACAAAAAGGGCAGCAAATTAGACCCAGGCAACTACCGCCCTGTTTCTATTCTTACCTCCATCTCGAAAGTCATGGAAAAAATAGTATACGAACAGGTCGAAAAGTACCTTGCGGAAAAAAATCTAATCTACGAATTCCAATCTGGATTCAGAACATCCCACTCCACTAACACATGCCTTCTCTATTTGAATGACCACATCAAACAAGAGGTGGACGCGGGCAAATACTGCGGCATGGTAATGCTGGACCTACAAAAGGCCTTCGACACTGTCAATCACTCCATTCTGATTGACAAACTAAAAGCTATTGGTTTTGATCAGTGAGCTGGATGCAATCCTACCTGGAGGGGAGAGAACAGATGGTGGAGGTACCCTATCCCCCCCTCCCAGTGAGCTGTGGTGTTCCACAAGGAAGCATACTAGGACCGCTACTATTCCTAATTTATGCAAATGACATGTAGCAGGGTGGATTATCCCTGCTTCGTGGGAACGGTTGCTGGCAGTCACAAGGTAGCTGGACACAGTAGAGCTCCGTCTGACTGCACCCTCGTCTTTGGGCCTGGAGCGTCGACTGGAGGCTGGTAGTGTGAGTGGATGGGGCCCGGGATTTACCAACCTGGTCTGGTACTCTGGTCTTCCTCCCCTGCAGCAGGGCGGTCAGCAGTACTCCCCAACACGCTCCCACTTCCCCCAATCGCTCCTTAAGCCCTCCCACACCTAGTGACTGAATTGTAAATAAATACCCTGGGTTCCCCCCGCAAGCAGTACCCTCCCTCAATGACCCTTGAAACCTTACAATGAAAAGGGAAAGGTGGAATAGGAAGGGGTTAATTATGTTAACGTTACCCACACCAAAATAGTTGTTAAACGGCTCATGGATAGACACGCACACAGAGCTCCCATCTAATTCTTTAATGTTATTTATACTGGTCAGTTACAATGATTTACTACTAGTGACCAATTGGACTGAAGTCCCACTATAGTTCCGTTGGTAACTCCATACCTCATAAACACGTATATTATACACCCACCTCTGGGTTAATATCAGGGATAATATACTTCAATGTGTTTGACTCATCGCCCACGTCTGGGTCTTCACCCTGTATAATACCTCCAAAAGGCTTTAATTATACGGCAAGAATAATACCTCTCTAGGCTTTATTTATAATGCACCAGGTCTGTAACTTCCCCACAGGGAAAGGATTAATTAGATGGGAAATTATCATTAAACACAAACATGTTATCACACTCAAAGAAAATGAACAGAAATCAAAAGGTGGGCCCACAAATACAAAACACAGCCCTATGCTAATGCCGGCATGTATTGTTAATGGGGTACCCCTAGAACTGTGGTTAGCAACGTTAGCTTCGCCCGCGGGCTACACCACACTGTGTACTGTGTAATAGCTCCGGAGCGTAGATGCTCAATTGTACTCAACCAACATGGCGGCCTCGCCGCACCACCGTCGTCCGGAAGGCAAGATGGCGTCGAACGCTCTCGGCGAGGGGACTAGTAGGCGGAGCTGGAGCAGAGAGGCAGTGTTGAGCTGAGAGCGTGTGCTGGGTGATGGCGACCTCTGTTGGTCGGGACGAACTCCCGTGTGTTGCAGGCAGCCAGGTGTAGATCTGGTTGTAGGCAGCCAGAGCAAACTGGTTGTAGGCAGCCGGTTTGGTCCACGCGAGTATCTAAGCTCGCCCTCACTAACACTGCAGCTACACTCTGGGTCCCAAACAGCCCACCTGTTACACGATTATACTGTGGCGAAGAAGAAGAAGAGAAAAACGTGCCAAGGTGAAAGGTATGTAATTTTGATTGTATTGTCAACATTAGCGAATGGATCATGTAATCTTGCTAGTTAGCCAAGCCAACGTTAGCTAGCCAGCATTTGTTATTGCCATTCAGTCGAAACTGTCATGAGGCTATTTTTTGCAAAACATATTGCAAGTTCAGCAATACAGCAATTTGCGTAATTTTCATTGTGTCATGAAATAGACATTTTTGTAATAATAACAATGTTAGTTTTGGTGTAGCGAGCTACATTTACATTTACATTTAGTCATTTAGCTGACGCTTTTATCCAAAGCGACTTACAAGTTCTGTACGACAAGTCATCAGGAAGGGCACAACTCTATCAGCTGTGTAACAATGTTCATCAAAGTGTTGCGTGCTACAGTGTAGGTTAGTTTATTAGGACAAGTGCATGACAGTAAGGTTAGTTAGGGTTAGATTTTTTTAAATAATTTTTTTATTTCAGATAATGGTTGAAGAAGTGTGTCTCTAGTTGACGGAGAAAGATTGGACGGGTTTCGGCTGTCCTAACTGGGGTGGGTAGTTCATTCCACCATTGTGGGGCAATGTCGAGGGCCTTGGAGCGGATTCGTGCAGCAATGGGGAGCCAGTGCAGGTCCCTAAGAAGTGGGGTGACATGGGCCGACTTCGGTAGGTTTGAGATCAGGCGGGCCGCTGCGTTCTGAATGAGTTGAAGAGGCTTGGTGGCAGTGGCCGGGAGGCCAGCAAGCAGTGTGTTGCAGTAGTCGAGGCGGGAGATGAGTGTTGATTGGACAAGGAGTTGGGTGGCTTCTTTTGTCAGGAAGGGGCGGATCCTTCTGACGTTGCTCAGGAGGAATCTGCAGGTTCTGGTTGTCGCTGCAATGTGAGCAGAGAAATTCAACTGGTCGTCGAGGACAACACCAAGGTTCTTGGCGGTCGGGATGCGGTCACCTCTTGGCTCCGCGGGCACGCGGAGCTAGCCAGTGTGGTGGAATGTTAGTTAGTTGGTAACATTAGCTAACGTTAAGTTTACCTCAGAAAGCACATTGACTATCTGAGTCAAACATTTGCCAAATTCAACCCTGTCATAATGTGCGCTAACGTTAGCTAACTAGCTCAGTGGTTCTCAACTCCAGTCCTGTTGAATGTTTTCGTTCCAACCCAGAACTAACACACCTGATTCAACTGTTCTAATAAGATAGGCATAGCTCAAAAGGAGAGGTTTACCACTCTTGAACATGTGGAAGACAAGTTTGGCATTTTGTACAATTTCCAAGACCTGCCACACCAAGAGCAGAGGCACTTGCACACACCTTAAGCCATGGAGGGCAATCTGATTTGGATGGGAAGGAGCTGGCTCAGGAGTTGGAAAATGTACCTGACTTGCCATCAAAGAGCATGACAACTCTTGAGTTGTTGAAATTCATACACACAAAGCAGCTCACAGAAATATATCCCAGCTTATGGATCAGTGGATCAGTGCAACGCTACCAGTAACAGTAGCTTCAGCCGAGAGGAGTTTTTCAAAATTAAAACTCTTGAAAACATACCTGAGGTCAACCATGGCTCAAGAACGCCTCAGTGGTCTGGCTGTAATCAGTATTAACACTTTGGCTGCCGGAAGACGTTTTTAGGCGTCCTTCCCCGCCATGCTCAAGTTGCCGAAGACGCCGTAACTCGTCTTTGATATCAATATTTCAAAAATCTGTGATCGAAATCATATTTTCTTTCCGGAGCCCTGAGATGTACTGGTGAGCTCCCATCAACTGTTTAACGGTTCGAGAGCGCCATCTGGTGGCCGATCGGCAGATCGGCCAAGAGGGAGGGGCTCGCCAAACAGGAAGTGCTCATCCTATGTGCTCCGGGCACTCGCGATCAGTAGCCGGACTCCATCTCAACACACTGGATGATCAATCGCTCGCCCTAACTCAATAAACAATTTGGACGTATATAGTAGTATAAAACCTGGAAATGGTTCTTCAGGATAAACATCCCATAATCGAAAACGGTCTACACCACGCTGATCGTCCAACGGCGCGAGGAAGATACGGTAAGATTCAGCGTTATTTTTGAACGTGTTTGATATAAACTGCTCTGATGAACATATGACCCACACTAGATGAATGATATAACGCTGCCCACGGAATTATAAACGATCCCCCGCCCATCCGGTCATCATCAGATCATACGTAGATCATTCTAGAAGTACGTCCAGTTGAAATTCTTTATATCGCGCCGATTGCCATCAAACTGTATTTCATCATCAATATAATGCATTTGGGGCTATAGATCACGTTCTGGAGAAAGCTGCAGAAAGAGATGAAAACATACTTATACATTAGACCATATTTTACTATGAATATGTGAATGAAAAAGTTTAACGTTGCTACACAATGAACAATACATATAGGACTTTGAATGGGCCATAATAATGGCAATTTAGCAATAGAATTTAAAAAGTTATAGCCCTGCAAAGAAGGGGTACTTATCCATAGACAAATAGAGCTGGCAACCTATGGTATATCATGAATTTAGCCTTAGGCAATCAAAGTGTTAACCATGAGGTTTGTTATGGTTTGTAACCGACCCCAATCGCACAACACAAGACAGGTATGAGAGTAAGCCAAAACAGGGCAAATATTTATTATTGAACAAAAAGCAGCACAGTCCCTTTAAGGGAGAACACAAAAACACTAGAGTCAAGGAAATGGAAAATGCGGCACTGTGCCTTTAAGAGGCGAACAGGCTAAGGGACTAAGGCTAAGGGCCAGGGCTAAGGACCAGGGCTAAGTGTCAGGGCCAGGACCAGGGGCACTGGAGAGGGGGACAGGGACAGAGGCCCGGAGAGGCGGGCTGGAGACAGGGACAGAGAACAGGGTTAAGGCCTTGGACAGGGCGAGGGCGAGAGCTGCTTACAGGGATGAGGACAGGGTTCCGACGGCGGAGGCCTGGCACGGGGACAGGGGCCCGACGGCGGAGGCCTGGCACGGGGACAGGGTCCCGACGGCGGAGGCCTGGCACGGGGATCCTCCTCCTCCTCTTCGGATGCTGCAGACGGGCAGCGCAGAACAAAGGGGGTCCCAGGGGACCGGGATGGGAACACGCCGTCCTCCCGTGGAATACTAGGGAGCGACGACGAGCCTGGGTCCAAGGGGAACGGGATGGGCACACGCCGTCCTCCCGTGGAATACTAGGGAGCGACGACGAGCCTCACCCCAGGAACGAGGATCACGAAGAGACGCCTTCCTCCCGTGGAATCGGGAGCGATGACGAGCCGGCTTGACGTCTGGAGTGGGAACACTGGAAAACCTCCCGTAGAGAATTAGAGAGCGAAGACGGTGTCCCACTCCAGGCAAACGGCGACAGGTGGAGATGGCTGGACTGGAGGGGAGTCTGCAACCTAAGTACTCTCCAGCAGATTGCAAACTCCCAACAGGTGCGTGAGGGTAGAGGAACAGAATGTCCAAGGGTGGGGGCTGGTGAAGAGTAGGAGGCAGGCAAAAGTTCTCACAAGGGTGGGGGCTGGTGAAGAGAGTAGACAGGGAAAAGCTCAGGGAACAGGCGAATCCTCACAAGGTTGGTGGTCAGATTTCATATGATGATGTGATTGATGACTTTGCAGCGAGGAAGGCCAGAAGGATTGCACTGTAAATGGAAACCAGTAGGATCTACAGGCTAACCTTGAAGTGTGATGATAGGGAGTGGAATGTAAATAGTTCTTGAGACAAAGTGAATTTGTAATTTTGTTTATTTGTTTGTTTATTTAGCATAACATTACAATACATAATTTTCTTTTAAAGCAAATTTGCATGTTATTTTATTGTTTGTTATTGTTATTATTATTATTGTTTGTTAGCTAAGTTGTTTATTTGTTTTAATTCTTTAGTGTGCACTTTACATTTATTCTTAGCTCTTCAGATTCAGATTCAGATTCAGATTACTTTATTCGCCATTTTATACAGGTACAAAATGGAACGTGATTTGACATTACAGTGCATACTTTTTTCACAATTAAGAACAATACAACAGTAATTAAATAATTTTAAGTAAAGTGCAAGACAGGACAGAACAGTGAGACAACAATAAGACTGTGAAAGTGCAGTGGTTGGGGACATGGATACAGTGCAACACAAAGTTCAAGATGTCCCTGTTCTTGTTCTTGCTTGTAATAAATAAAGGTGCAGTACTTAACTGTTAAGGGCGCCAAAAGTGCTAGGTCCGCCCCTGTCCATGAGAGGGGGGGGTGGTATCTGCCACACCATGTAGGACTGGTAATCTGGCATACCGGGCATTTTCTCCAGTGCGCCAACACACGTTGGGGCTGAAATAATTAAAATGATAATTTCTAATAATAATGAAAAAAAGAAAAAGAAAATTGATTAACAACTGGCCCATAAAGCAGGGACAGCAGTAGCTAACAGACATGTTTGCTTTATGGCAGGGACTACAGTAGCTTCAACATCTACGCTACCTGACATTGCGTAGCAACAGGTGGAACGTGAAGGAGGAGAGCCAGGCAGAGGAGCAGGGCGTGTGACAGGGAGGCCGAGGAGGGACCAGCATGACGGCCGAGGGACAGAGTGAGCAGGAGGAGAGTGGAGTTTGAAGCGGTAAGCATGGAGTAACTTGGGGAGAGCAGGGAGGTACAGTAGTGTGTGTGCCGTGCCATGATGACGATGGTGATGATACATGTCGATGGTAATGAGATAAGATAACCGTAACGCTATCATAATCATCATTGGCTGAGCCCACATTGGTGTGAGTGACCTAGGTCCGTATTGTATCACCATAATTCAATCCATATTCATAAGTGCAATTATTTATCCACTACTGTCTGACACTGTGATTGTTGTATAGTCCGTATTGTATAGTACTGTGACATTGTTTATTTTTTATTACTTGTGTGTATAGTATATTATATTGTATAGTATTGTGATTTTATGCTTATTTTCTATTACCAGCACCTTAAGTTTGAGTCCCTAATCTTGTTGTACGCAAGTATAATGACAATAAAGTCTTATTCTATTCTATTCTAATATTATTAAAATGATTAGTGATTCATTATTAGGATATGTTACCTTGATAGTAACCGTACCATTGTAGCTTTCCAAAGAGTCATCTGGTGTGATCCAAGCCCATTCAGAAGCCCTTTCAGAAGATCTGTAATCCTGCTTGGAAAAGCAGTGTCTTTTTGGTTGTGCACAATGTGTAAGTCACTTCGGATAAAAGCAAAATGATTAAATGTCAATGTAAAAATTCCAGGGCAGATTTTTTTGTCCCAGTCCAGCCTTGATGTCTACCAACAGTCCAAGACAATGGAGCTCAATGGACCTTCTTCTGTGGTGCTCAACGCACCAAAAAATTACATTACAGAAAGTGCAGTGTCTCTTCCCAGAAATCACGACATGGTTATTCAAAATAATCCACAGACAAGGCGGCTGGATGGCGCAGCGGACATTGCGCTCGTCACCAACGCAAGAGACACCGGGTTCGAATCCGGCTGTCGGCGTTGCCTCCGGCTTGGGCCGGCCGTCATACTAACTCAATTGGCAGAGTTAGCGGGTGGGAAGTCGAAGGGTGGTAGTCTGGTCGTTGTGAACAGCGACTCCTACAGGTCGGTTGGGGCGCCTGCACAGCAAAGTCAGGAAAATGGCGGGGGCAGTGTGAGACTCCTACACATTACTCCTCGCCAAATGAGAGTCCGCGCTGGCAGGTGAAAAGATGTGACAGGCTGCCTCCACATGTATCGGAGGGGACATGTGATGCAAGGCTTCTATCCTCCCTACAACCGGCCAGTGGGGGGCATAATGCAAGCAACGATCAGGACAGGGGAGGGAGAATTGGCACGAGAGGTAAATTGGGATGGGGAGAAACAATTACAGAAAAAGGAGGAGAAAAAAGTAGATACAAAAAGAAATTATCCACAGACCTCAAAATCAAAATTAGGCTGGGGTGGGACTGCACTGTTGATCATCTATCAAATGTGTAAAAACCACAGGTGGGAAGCATTTCTTAACTGGTAAGTACAATAGAATGTGACTCATATGACTGAATAGCATTTCATTTTTGAATTTTTCAGTTTTTCCCCCCAGTGTAGAGTTCTCTCTCCTGATTGGATAACGTGTATTTTGTGTTTACTGCAGAGCGGAGGGACTGAAAGACCCATGTTACTGACCAAAAACTATATCAGTGATGGCTGTCGGAATCTAGAGCTATTATTTTAATATGTAGACCACTTATTTTAACCCAGAAAATACCACCTGAACAATCAGAGTCAGGTAATCATCATTCGTATAGTAGTCTGTTCTGCTTTTTGTGATGATTTGGGTCCCTGTAGTGGTCGCCTATAGCCTGTTTACAATAAAGTTTTAATATTGCAGTGGACAGGTGCTTTCATTTCGTACCAAGCTTAGCCGTGGCATAGATAAATAAATAAATAAACTAATGCTGAGCCTAGAAGATGCTTTTTTCAGTTGCTCCAGGGATTCAATTTTCAGCTCAGGAGGGCTCACTCCTGTGTATCACTCCTGTATCACTTTCTTTGTACCCCCCCCCCCCCCCCCCCTGTTACTCAAGTAGTTGACGAGTCAGTCGATTTGGTCTCTGGGTGACCGAGACTTTGTTGGTCAATTATTCCTTTTTTAAAGTTTTGTCCCATGCTGAATGAGTTATTTCCCGAATAAATAGATTAGTAGCCTATTATTTTGTAAGCACTATATAATTAACAGATCCCTCTGCATACTTGCATGTGGGAGACAAGATTATACAGATTAGCCAATTAAATCATTATGATTAGTTGAAAAAGCCATGACTATACTCGCCTAAGAAATCCTCTATAGCCAAATACAACTCTACTACATTGATGTATGGGTCCATATGTAGCTTATTCTAAAATCCAGATTTTTCCGATGTATTTCCGGCAAGTCGTTCTCCACACAGTGTGGTCCCGTCTCCGTGGTCATACTCATACGGTACATGCTGCTCTAGGTTGGGTTGTTGTTACCATCTCCAGCGCGTTGATGTGGCCGACTTGGCTGCCCGTCCTCAGGGGTGCCATGTAAGCCCTCGCCCGTGAGCTATGAAAGCCACCCCCCACCACATTTTCTGTCGCTCGCATGAAACACCCCCGTCTTTGATGGCTGTTTCTGTCAGAAATCCCACCACCCATCCTCCCACCACCCCTCCACCGCTCAGAACCCTCACCCCCTTCCCGGATGCCAACCCCCATCATTCCACCCCCCCCCCCCCCCCCCCCCCAATCCCGACCACCCCCCCACCACTCAGCCAATCAATGGAGGGAAAGAAGCATTTGGATTTGGATTTGGAGTGAGGTGAGAGTGCGCACAGCCATGCGCCAGCTGTGCACCAAATATCTTTTTTAAACACTCACGCACATGCACACGCACTCACACACACACACACACACACACACACACACACACACACACACACACACACACACACACACACACACACACACACACACACACACACACACACACACACACACACACACACACACACACACACACACACACACACAGTATACTGCTGGTGATTACTTAAAGAGCCCAGAGTCCTGTACATGTGCCTCACCTGTGATTTACACCTGTCAGCCCCCTTCAGCCGATATCGAAGGCGTCAGCGTTTTAACCTTGTGACTCCCCTAATGTGATTTGATGGGTCAGGCTTTGTTGCTGGACGCCGCTACCTGCCAGCCGGTGCTTTGCAAGTGCTCCAGAGCCCGGCCTCTGTGGCTGTGACACTTTCCAATTAGTTTATCGGTTTTCATCCGCAGAGAGAAAAAGAAGAAGGAAAAAAATCAAACGAACGAGAAAGAGAAAGAGAGGAAGAGAAGACCCATTTGCGGATGAGCAGGGTGGTGTGTTGCAGTGACCCCCCCCCCCCTCTCTCTCTCTCTCTGTCTCCTCTTCAACCCTCCTGGCGAGGGAAATTGAATGAGGCTCTGCATGGAAGAGGTGGAGTGTGACCCACACGAAGCTGCGTGCGGCTGGCAGGGAGCGAGAGAGCTGTCTGGGTGCACCGGGGTTCACATTACCCTTGGCCGGGTCAGGTTCCACATGCCCTCCACCGCCTGCCTGTCCGAGACCACGGCGGGGTTTAGCCGCACGGAGACAGAGCCGCAGGTGAGATGTTGGGAGGGACTCAGCCCTGTTGTTTTTGTTGGATGCAATGCAGCCTGGAGTAAATTCATATATTCTATATATTTATTTCTACGTTAGTACGGTTTGTCGGCAACACATTTCAAGATATTACCAAATAACAAATACGTATAGAACAACTAGCAAAGTCACAACAACAACAAGAAATGTTGTGTGTCTTACAATTATGTGGCCATATCATATACATATACAGTAGTGTGTGTGTGTGTGTGTGTGTGTGTGTGTGTGTGTGTGTGTGTGTGTGTGTGTGTGTGTGTGTGTGTGTGTGTGTGTGTGTGTGTGTGTGTGTGTGTGTGTGTGTGTGTGTGTGTGTGTGTGTGTCTGTTATGTAGCCATATAGCTGATGTGTGTCTGTTATGTAGCCATATACTGTAGCTGATATGTGTCTGTTATGTAGCCATATACTGTAGCTAAGTTTGTTATGTAGCCATATACTGTAGCTAATATGTGTTTGTTATGTAGCCATATAGCTGATGTGTGTCTGTTATGTAGCCATATAGCTGATGTGTGTGTTTGTTATGTAGCTATCTAACTGATGTGGGTGTATTATGTAGGCCATATTGCTGATGTGTGTGTTTGTTGTATAGCCATATAGCTTATGTGTGTGTATTATGTACCCATTATAGCTTATGTGTGTGTGTATTATGTAGCATATAGCTGATGTGTGTATTATGTAGCCATATAGCTGATGTGTGTATTATGTAGCCATATAGCTGATGTGTGTGTGTGTAACGGATATGTGCCGCGATAGTGTGACTACGGCACATAGAAGTAAAACTCACTCCCCAGAGGCATCCAAACTGAGCGCTTAGGAGGGAATTCCTTTCTTGGCGCAGCGGTTTGCAATGCTGGCCCCGGTGCGGACGCCCGGGGTTCGACTCCCACTCAAGGCATGGTCGAAGTAGTGGCAGGTTCAGCGTTGAACCGGCTACAGTGGTGCCGTAGACCCGGATGCCTTGGGTGGTGTGAGTTTAGGGGGGGTGAATGTAACGGATATGTGCCGCGATAGTGTGACTACGGCACATAGAAGTAAAACTCACTCCCCAGAGGCATCCAAACTGAGCGCTTAGGAGGGAATTCCTTTCTTGGCGCAGCGGTTTGCGATGCTGGCCCCGGTGCGTACGCCCGGGGTTCGACTCCCACTCAAGGCATGGTCGAAGTAGTGGCAGGTTCAGCATTGAACCGGCTACATGTGTGTATTATGTAGCCATATCTTATGTGTGTGTATTATGTAGCCATATAGCTTATGTGTGTGTATTATGTAGCCATATAGCTTATGTGTGTGTATTATGTACCCATATCGCTGATGTGTGTCTGTTATGTAGGCCATATTGTTATGGTTTGTAACCGACCCCAATCGCACAACACAAGACAGGTATGAGAGTAAGCCAAAACAGGGCATTTATTCAATACAAACAAAAAGCGGCACTGTCCCTTTAAGGGAGAACACAAAAACACTGGAACAAAGAAATAGGGAAAAATGTGGCACTGTGCCTTTAAGAGGCGAGCAGGCTAAGGGGAAAGGCTAAGGGACAGGGCCAGGGCAAAGGTCAGGGCAGGAACAGGGGCAATGGAGAGGGGGAACAGGGACAGAGGCCCGGGGAGGCGGGCTGGGGACAGGGACAGAGAAACAGGGTTAAGGCCTTGGACAGGGCGAGGGCCAGAGCTGCTTACAGGGATGGCAGGGTTCCGACGGCGGAGGCCTGGCAAGGAGATCCTCCTTGGAAGCGATGCGCGCCGGCTTGGGCGTCTGGAGTAGGAGCGCGCCGGCTTGGGCGTCTGGAGTTGGAGCGCGCCGGCTTGAAGAGACGCATCCTCCCGTGGTATAGGAAGCGATGCACGCCGGCTTGGGCGTCTGGAGTAGGAGCGCGCCGGCTTGGAGAGACGCATCCTCCCGTGGTATAGGAAGCGATGCGCGCCGGCATGAGGTCTGGAGTGGGAGCGCGCCGGCTTGGGCGTCTGGAGTAGGAGCGCGCCGGCTTGAAGAGACGCATCCTCCCGTGGTATACGAAGCGATGCGCGCCGGCTTGGGCGTCTGGAGTAGGAGCGCGCCGGCTTGGAGAGACGCATCCTCCCGTGGTATAGGAAGCGATGCGCGCCGGCTTGAGGTCTGGAGTGGGACACTGGAAAACCTCCCGTAGGGAATTAGAGAGCGCAGACGGTGTCCCACTCCAGGCAAACGGCGACAGGTGGTGAAGGCTGGCACCTCGTCTCACGCCGGAGACGCGGCAGGTGATGGTAACGTCCAGGACTCCATGAACACTGAACACAGAAAAGGATAAAGAGTCCAGAACAAAGAACCAGCATACAGAACGACCCGACGAGGACTGGAGGGGAGGTCCAGGTATTTAAAGCCCTCTGGGGCGCTAATCATAACTTATCACAGCTGTGAAAGGTAGTCCAAGGGTGGGGGCTGGTGAAGAGCAGAGGAGAGTAAAACATCGCGAGGGTGGGGGCTGGTGAGGTGAGGAGAACAGGGAATTAAAGGTCCAGGGAACAGGCGAAACCTCACAGTACCCCCCCCTCCACGGGAGCCACCGGGCGACCCAAAAAATCAGACAGTGGGGCAGGGGAAACGACAAAGCAACAAACAAAAAAAATTGGGCCATGCTAGCAGGGGAAGCTACACCAAAAGTGGGGCTAGCAGAGGGACAGGGTAGCTGCCAGGGCACTGCTAGCTACAGGGCCTATGCTAGCTGTACTGCTACATTAACATAGAGGCTGCGCTAGCTGCCGGAGCTAGGCTAGCAGACAGGGCTGGAACAGCATGAGAGAACAAGCTAGCTGGAAGGACAGTCCTAGCTGTGGGGAAACTGACCTTGCTAGCTGTAGGGGCAGTCCTAGCAGTGGGGAGAAGGGTAGCTAACATGAATGAATGAATGAATGAATGAATGAATGAATGAATGAAAACTTTATTAACAGATTGCAGAATGGGTACAGTGCAGTACAGCTCAATACATACAATTGTTAAGGGGATGCAGACCAGAGAAAGACTTTCGTCTTGTTTACACCAGGGTCCCCCATTTCCAATTCATCGTAACATATATGACATACATGACATACAGATAGACAGTACTGCTACATCTATACATTTATGACATACCAGATTTGCAATTACAGTACTGTATTTGTGATACAAAAAGAGTCCAGAAAGAAAAGAGTATATACATTAGGCGTAGAAACTGTACATTGGATTGGGTAGGTGGGGGTGGGACTGTACATTGGAGGTGGTTGGGGGGGGGGGGGGGGGGGTAGGAGTGGGGGGGGGGGGGGGGGGTTGGGTAGGAGGGGTGGGTGGGGACTGTACATTGGAGGTGGGTGGGTGGGGGGGGGGGGTGGGTAGGAGGGGTGGGTGGGGGACACTGTACAACTGTACAAACAACACTGTACATTGGATTATTGACAAGACCATACTTGGTAATTTACTGTACAGCAACAGGGCAGCTAACGAAGGCTAACAGGGGAGCTAACAGGCTAACAGGGGAGCTAACAGGGAAGCTAACAGGGGAGCTAACAAGAGAACTAACAGGGGAAACTAAAGGGAGCTAGAGGGAGCTAGAGTGGGTTAGAGGGAACTAAAAAGGGCAAACTCACATACACTGTCTGTGCTGGCTGGGGTCGTCGACGGGTCGGGTCGTACTGTTATGGTTTGTAACCGACCCCAATCGCACAACACAAGACAGGTATGAGAGTAAGCCAAAACAGGGCATTTATTCAATACAAACAAAAAGCGGCACTGTCCCTTTAAGGGAGAACACAAAAACACTGGAACAAAGAAATAGGGAAAAATGTGGCACTGTGCCTTTAAGAGGCGAGCAGGCTAAGGGGAAAGGCTAAGGGACAGGGCCAGGGCAAAGGTCATGGCAGGAACAGGGGCAATGGAGAGGGGGAACAGGGACAGAGGCCCGGGGAGGCGGGCTGGGGACAGGGACAGAGAAACAGGGTTAAGGCCTTGGACAGGGCGAGGGCCAGAGCTGCTTACAGGGATGGCAGGGTTCCGACGGCGGAGGCCTGGCAAGGAGATCCTCCTTGGAAGCGATGCGCGCCGGCTTGGGCGTCTGGAGTTGGAGCGCGCCGGCTTGAAGAGACGCATCCTCCCGTGGTATAGGAAGCGATGCGCGCCGGCTTGGGCGTCTGGAGTAGGAGCGCGCCGGCTTGGGCGTCTGGAGTAGGAGCGCGCCGGCTTGAAGAGACGCATCCTCCCGTGGTATAGGAAGCGATGCGTGCCGGCTTGGGCGTCTGGAGTAGGAGCGCGCCGGCTTGGAGAGACGCATCCTCCCGTGGTATAGGAAGTTCAAGTTCAAGTTCTTTAATAGTTGTCATACAGAAGTACAGAATACTTTCATACAAAATGCTTCTTACTGTTACGCTCCAGAGACTGTGCTAGACAAGATAGTATCAAATAACATAATAACATAATATAGCATGAATTTAGAAGAAGAAAATGAGGTCACAGTTGTTCGGTATAGACATATGTACAATGTTCTGAGTTACCATATAATATACAATACACAATACTATGCAGTGTACTAATGTACAGTACTATCTAGTGCAAAGCAGAAATGGGATGAGGTACAATTTTAGGTACAATTTACAGTAAGGTGTACGAGTTGTAGTGCAATCCTTCATCCATAAATATAAAGTGTGGGGAGTGGGTGCTACAGTGTGTTTGTTTAAAGTGGGTGTGTGCTATAAAGTGTGTGTAGTGGGTGCTACAGTGTGTTTGTTTAAAGTGAGTGTGTGCGTGTGGATGTGTGTGCTATGTGTGTTTGGTGGTTGTTGTTGTGTAGTGTTCATTCATTGTTCGTTTAGCAGCCTGATGGCCTGGGGATAGAAGCTACTTCTGAGTCTTTCTGTGCTCGCCTTGAGACTCCTGTATCGCTTGCCTGACGACAGCAGTTCAAAGAGGCAGTTGTTCGGGTGGCTCGAGTCCTTAATAATTCTCTTAGCCTTCCCCTTGCAACGCTTGTAGTAAATGTTCTGGAGGGTGGGGAGCCCCCCTCCAATTGTGCGTTCGGCTGAACGTGTCACTCTTTGTAGTCTGCTTTGGTCTTTTGCAGTGCTATTCCCAAACCAGGAGGTGATGTTGCCGGTCAAGATGCTCTCTATTGTACATGAGTAGAAGTTCTTAAGGATCTTCTGGCTGACTTGGAACTTCCTTAGGCGCCTGAGGAAGTAGAGGCGTTGTCGTGCCTTCTTCACCACACTGTTAATGTGTATGGTCCATTTCAAGTCCTCGGATATGTGGGCTCCGAGGTACTTGAAGCTGTTGACTCTCTCAACCGGTGCCCCGTCGATGCTGAGGGGGCTGTAGTCCTTGACCCCCGACCTCCTGAAGTCCACAATCATCTCCTTTGTTTTGCTGACGTTCAGGGAGAGGCTGTTTTCCTGGCACCATCCCGCCAGGACCTTGACCTCTTCCAGGTAGGCCCTCTCGTCGTTGGCAGAGATCAGGCCCACCACCACTGTGTCGTCAGCAAATTTGACGATTGTATTGCTACTCCGCTGAGCCACACAGTCGTGTGTGTACAGGGAGTAGAGGAGGGGACTCAGAACACAGCCCTGGGGGGCCCCTATGTTGAGGGTGATGGATGAGGAGGTGCAGTTGCCTGCTCTCACCACCTGGGGTCTGCCAGTCAGGAAGTCCAAGACCCCCTGGTCAGAGGTCATAGCCCAAGCCCAGGTCCCTGAGCTTGGCTATGAGTATGGAGGGGACTATGGTATTGAATGCCGAGCTGTAGTCGATGAATAGCATTCTCACATAGTTCCCCTGCCTCTTGTCCAGGTGTGATGCTGCTGTGTGCAGCACATGGGATATGGCGTCCTCCGTGGACCTGTTGGGGCGGTATGCAAATTGCAGGGGGTCCATGTTGATGGGGAGGGAGGAGCAGATGTAGCCCTTTACTAGCTTCTCAAAGCACTTCATGGCTATGGAGGTGAGAGCTACAGGGCGGTAGTCGTTGAGGCAAGCAGGCTTGGATTTTTTGGGTACAGGGATAATAGTGGACTTCTTCAGGCAGGTGGGGATGACAGCCTGTTCTAAGGACAGGTTAAATATGTCAGTGAATACTGGGGCCAGTTGGTCGGCACAGACTTTTAGGACGCGGCCGGGGATGCCGTCCGGACCTGCTGCCTTCCTGATATTCACTTTTTTAAAGGTCCGCCTCACCTCATGCTCTGTTACCCTGAACACTGCGCCTCCATCAGCAGCCGACCCCCCCCCCCCCATTGCCGAGGCTTGTGAGCTGGTGTTGTTATTACCAGCATCAAACCTCGCATAGAAGGTATTGAGGTCGTTTGCTAAGGAGATGTCACTGTTCAGTTTGAGGGAGGCGCCTTTGTAGTCTGTCATCGTTTTGAGCCCCTGCCACATAGCTCTAGAGTCAGCTTGTTCAAACTGGAGTTCAATTTTATCCCTGTAGCGCCGTTTGGCCTCTGACACTGTCCTCCTTACGTTGTGTTGCGCCACCTTGTGGTCATTCATGTTGCCTGCCACTAGGCCGTTATTGTATGCTTTGGTGCGCTCTCTCAGAGCTTCACGGACGGATTTGTCTACCCAGGGTTTTTGATTTGGGTAAACTTTCATTTTGGTAGTGGGCGCGCCCACAGCGATGCGCGCCGGCTTGAGGTCTGGAGTGGGACACTGGAAAACCTCCCGTAGGGAATTAGAGAGCGCAGACGGTGTCCCACTCCAGGCAAACGGTGACAGGTGGTGAAGGCTGGCACCTCGTCTCACGCCGGAGACGCGGCAGGTGATGGTAACGTCCAGGACTCCATGAACACTGAACACAGAAAAGGATAAAGAGTCCAGAACAAAGAACCAGCATACAGAACGACCCGACGAGGACTGGAGGGGAGGTCCAGGTATTTAAAGCCCTCTGGGGCGCTAATCATAACTTATCACAGCTGTGAAAGGTAGTCCAAGGGTGGGGGCTGGTGAAGAGCAGAGGAGAGTAAAACATTGCGAGGGTGGGGGCTGGTGAGGTGAGGAGAACAGGGAATTAAAGGTCCAGGGAACAGGCGAAACCTCACACATATATCTGATGTGTCTGTTTGTTGCATAGCCATATACCGTACTTTTCGGACTATAAGCCGCAGCTTTTCCCCCCATTTTTCGACCCTGCGGCTTATATAACATGGTAACATTATCACGTCTCATGGCTTCTCATATCATTGTTATGCCGATGATACTCAACTCTTCCTCTCCTTCCCTCCCTCAGATATCCACGTCTCTGAGCGGATCTCGGCCTGTCTGTCCGACATCTCCGCCTGGATGACGACCAACCACCTCAAACTGAACCTAAGCAAAACAGAATTGCTCCACCTGCCGGCCAAATCCTCCCCCCTGACCGACCTCTCCATCACAGTCGAGAATGCAGCTGTGACCGCGTCCCCGACCGCCAAGAACCTTGGTGTTGTCCTCGACGACCAGTTGAACTTCTCTGCTCACATCGCAGCGACAACCAGAACCTGCAGATTCCTCCTGAGCAACGTCAGAAGGATACGCCCCTTCCTGACAAAAGAAGCCACCCAACTCCTCATCCAATCAACAGTCATCTCCCGCCTCGACTACTGCAACGCACTGCTAGCTGGCCTCCCGGCCACTGCCACCAAGCCTCTTCAACTCATTCAAAACGCAGCGGCCCGCCTGATATCAAACCTACCGAAGTCGGCCCATGTCACCCCACTTCTTAGGGACCTGCACTGGCTCCCCATTGCTGCACGTATCCGCTTCAAGGCCCTCGACCTAGCATACCGTGCAGCAAAGGGAACCGCTCCCGCCTACCTCCGGTCAATGGTCTCTAACTACACACCCTCAAGACCCCTACGCTCTGCATCTTCTGGCCGCCTCAGACCTACTCCTATCCAAGCTCCCGGAGGGTCATCAAAGAGAAGCCGCCTATTCTCAGTCCTTGCCCCACAATGGTGGAATGAACTACCCATCCCAGTTAGGACAGCCGAATCCCGTCCAATCTTTCGCCGTCGACTAAAGACTCACTTCTTCAACCATTATCTGAAATGATAAAAAAAAAAAAAAAAAAAAATCTAACCCTGACTAACCTTACTGTCATGCACTTGTCCTAATAAACTAACCTACACTGTAACACGCAACACTTGATGAACATTGTTACTCAGCTGATAGAGTTGTACCCTTCTTGCTGTCTTGTCGTACAGAACTTGTAAGTCGCTTTGGATAAAAGCGTCAGCTAAATGACTAAATGTAAATGTAAATGTAAATGTATAACGGTGTGGCTAATCTATGGATTTTTATAGCTAACTGGGCGCGCTCCCTCAGCTCTATGACCGTCAGATCAGACTCCTAAATCTGCTGCAGCAGTGCACGCCTTGCCCCTCCTCCTCCGCCTCACATCAACAAACCATTACGGCAAGAGTCTAGTGTATGAGCAGCTCAGGGCTCCTCTTTCAAGCATTAAACAAAATGACCCAGTCAACGAACTATTCACTTTAGTTTATTTATACATGAGGCGTTGTCTAATGTTATCTAGCTGCTGATAGCTCCTGATATCATCGTCTGATATCATCAGTTTGGCACTCGATTTCGCAGGTGCTGGCTAGCGCTGGCTAACTGGCTATCGTTATGAGAGCTAACGTTGCTACCTACTGTACCCAGCGCTGCTAACTGGCTATCGTTATGAGACCTAACGTTGCTACCTACTGTACCCGGCGCTGCTAACTGGCTATCGTTATGAGAGCTAACGTTGCTACCTACTGTACCCGCGCTGCTAACTGGCTATCGTTATGAGAGCTAACGTTGCTACCTACTGTACCCGGCGCTGCTAACTGGCTATCGTTATGAGAACTAACGTTGCTACCTACTGTACCTGGCGCTGCTAACTGGCTATCGTTATGAGAGCTAACGTTGCTACCTACTGTACCCGGCGCTGCTAACTGGCTATCGTTATGAGAGCTAACATTGCTACCTACTGTACCTGGCGCTGCTAACTGGCTATCGTTATGAGAGCTAACATTGCTACCTACTGTACCTGGCGCTGCTAACTGGCTATCGTTATGAGAGCTAACGTTGCTACCTACTGTACCCGGTGCTGCTAACTGGCTGTCGTTATGAGAGCTAACGTTGCTACCTACTGTACCCGGCGCTGCTAACTGGCTATCGTTATGAGAGCTAACGTTGCTACCTACTGTACCCGGCGCTGATAACTGGCTATCGTTATGAGAGCTAACGTTGCTACCTACTGTACCTGGCGCTGCTAACTGGCTATCGTTATGAGAGCTAACATTGCTACCTACTGTACCTGGCGCTGCTAACTGGCTATCGTTGTGAGAGCTAACATTGCTACGAACTGTACCCGGTGCTGCTAACTGGCTGTCGTTATGAGAGCTAACGTTGCTACCTACTGTACCCGGCGCTGCTAACTGGCTATCGTTATGAGAGCTAACGTTGCTACCTACTGTACCTGGCGCTGCTAACTGGCTATCGTTATGAGAGCTAACGTTGCTACCTACTGTACCTGGTGCTGCTAACTGGCTATCGTTATGAGAGCTAACGTTGCTACCTACTGTACCTGGCGCTGCTAACTGGCTATCGTTATGAGAGCTAACGTTGCTACCTACTGTACCCGGCGCTGGCTAACTGGCTATCGTTATGAGAGCTAACGTTGCTACCTACTGTACCTGGCTTTGCTAACTGGCTATCGTTATGAGAGCTAACGTTGCTACCTACTGTACCTGGCGCTGCTAACTGGCTATCGTTATGAGAGCTAACGTTGCTACCTACTGTACCTGGCGCTGCTAACTGGCTATCGTTATGAGAGCTAACGTTGCTACCTACTGTACCCGGCGCTGGCTAACTGGCTATCGTTATGAGAGCTAACGTTGCTACCTACTGTACCCAGCACTGGCTAACTGGCTATCGTTCCTGTTTAAACAAAAATGTTAATAAATGGGAGCTTCCTCAAACAGCCATCTCTTTCCCGACAATCCCCTCTCTGCATGAACCCTTTCATATGGTAATTAAACATTAAAACACCTGCAGCTTATAGTCCAGTGCGTCTTATATATACACATCATTCAATTTAGCTGCTGCGGCTTATATTCAGGTGCGGCTTATAGTGCGAAAAGTACGGTAGCTTATGTGTGTGTATTATGTACCCATATAGCTTATGTGTGTGTATTATGCCATATAGCTGATATGTGTGTATTATGTAGCCATCAGAGGAGGGAGGCGATTATTTCATTCCAACGCCATTTATAATCTGAAAGGAATATCAGTTGACAATTTCCCTTGGTTGGAAAATAGTGACTTAATCAAGTAATAACACTGGAGGCCAAATGATTCTCTGCTAATCTTCTAGGCCAATCATCAGCGAAGGTAAAGGCTTGGATGGCTCCAAATGAGCCACTGCCCCGGACGCATGCAGGGTAATGACATGATTATTTGCTCATCAGCTTCGCGTTTGTGTGCGTGCCATGCGTGTATGTGTGTGTGTGTGTGTATGTGTGTGTGCGTGCATGTATGTGTATGTGCGTGTGTGCATGCGTAAGTAAGTGGGTCTTTTTAAAAAGGGGGGTGGGGGTGGGGGGGGGGGGGGGCAGCCGGTCACATCTCGGCATGGTAATAAAAGCAGGAGCGATTGTCACAAAACTCAGCCCCTACGCCTGGCTTTTAAGTGCTGCCTCTATTCTCGGGGAGCCACCAGACACATTACAGAGGGGAGAGAGAGAAAGAGGAAGAAAGGGGACGGGGGAGAGCGAGAGAGAAGGAGGGAGGGGGGTTCTAGGCCTGTGGCTGAGGGATTGATTTTAAATGCTCTCTGTGATGATAGTGTTTACTATCCTCCCTGGCTAGCCCCCTGCCAGTGCCAGCATCAAAACAAGATCCCCCCCCCCACTACCCCCCCCCCCCCGCCATTCCATCCCTCAGAAAAACAGGAAAAACAGGAAGGAAGCAGGAGGCAAAATTACTGTTCCTCTCTTTGGCCAAATTAGTATAGCCTGTCCAAAAAAGTTACATGTTTAAGAAAAACTAGCATGGAAAGTGCCTTTCGTGTCCAGGTTTGGGTGAAAACAGCTGTTTTGCTCCCAACTCCGTCGACTCCATCGATGAATGAATGAATGATCATTGCGTTTTAATATAGCACCTTTTTGAGATACTCAAAGCACTTAATGAAATCAAGCAATGCAATTCTATTATAATCACATGACATGCCCCGTTGATTTTCATTAATACTAGTGAAATGCTTGACTTTTTGCTCATTACTGACAAGAAGTCACCCAAGCCGAAAAGTACTGGTGAATTACTCCTTGACTGGTCATCCTTGAATAACGGTCATACGATTTTGTGACATTGTGTTTCTCACATGCAATCATACAGAGTGACCTCTTTACATCTAGTGCTTTGCCAGAGATAGGCCTACTTTCAGTTTTTCAGGAAATAACTCTTTCAGCATAAACAAACATAACAAAAATTACTAATTGGTGCGGCTGGGTAGTGCAGTGGACTAAGCACTCACCTACCACCGCAGAGAATCTGGGATCGAATCCAGCTGTCAGCGGTACCTCCGGCTTAGTCAGTTGCAGTGTTAATTTTGGCAGCTATTTTCATTTTAGTTTTAGTCTTAGTGAATGAATGAATGAATGAAAACTTTATTTAACAGATTGCAGAATGGGTACAATACAGTACGGCTCAATACATACAATTGTTAAGGGGATGCAGACCTGAGAAAGACGTTTGTCTTGTTTCCATCAGGGTCCCCCATTTTCAATTCATATAGACATTTATGACATACACAACATACATGACATTTATGGCATAGGGACAAATAGGTATTTAGTACTGATACATTTGTGACATAACGGTATTCAAATATACAGTACTGTTACCCCTAGATCCTGACAGAGTATATACATATGATGGGGAGGGGACTGTACATTAGGAGGGGGTGGGTGGGTGGGAGGGAAATATACATACGGCGGGGAGGGAATATATACATGCGGTGGTGAGGAGACTGTCTATTAGGAGGTGGTGGGGGTTTTGGGCATTTACGGTGGCCAGTTTCGAATTGCAGCCTCCCGTAGGTGCTCTTTAAGAGCGGTTTTGAATGTGGGCAGGGATTCACATTCCTTTACAGCTTTGGGTAGGGCGTTCCACATTGTTGTGGCATAATTGCGAAATGTGTTTAGTCCCTTGTTTGAGCCGAATCTGGGTTTAACATGATTTGTTGAGCTTCCTCTGGTGTAGTGGTTGTGGTATTCACTGACCTTTGGGAAGTATTTTGACATGTACATGGGCACCCCGGTCGTATAGTGTATCTTGTAGACCAGGCCCATTGCAAGTTGCTGTACTCTGTCGTCTACTCTAAGCCATCCTAGGTTGGCAAAGTGGGCAGGGGTGAGGTGGGTTCTGGGGTTCAGGTCAAGTAGTAGTCTGACCAGTTTGTTTTGTGATGTTTGTAATTTTGTTTTAAGCGCCTTTGAGGTGCTTTGGTACCATGAGGTGCACGCATAGTCATAGTACCCTTGAATGAGTGCTCCTGCCAGAGTCTTCAGGGTATTCTTGTTTACCATAGTCATGTGTCAAGTGCTCCTTTTTCGTTTTCATCATATTTAGTCATCTTCATTTATTTTTCGTTTTGTCAGTTTTAGTCAACTAAATGTCTGAGCATTTTAGTCTTAGTCAGTTTTTGTCTAAATTTTGACTTTTTTGTTTTAGTCTAGATTTTGTCGACGAAAACGGATAATGTACAAAAAAAATATATATATTATATAAATTATAAAACTTTTTTTTTCTTTTCTTTTTTACAGCTACTGTTTTATATATACTGTTTTTTAGTAATAACTAGAAAGTAATGGTATTTATTCAACAACAGGTGATTGTATAGATTAGTATTAGTATCATTAAAAGTTCTATGCTCAACTATGCTTCACCCACGGAAAGGTTGTTGGCACATTGGTTCCACACGGACATTATACATTGTTGCGCACTTCCTCCTATCCAGAAGGCTCCGTTTAGGTTAGCTACTGTAGTAGCAGAGGCTCTGTTGTGATTTTAAATGCACAATAAATATTCAACATTCTCTTTTGAGACTCCGCCTCAGACTCTTATCATTTGGCACTAAAAGCTAAACATTGTCACCGGTATGGCTGTGCGCATTATGTCATTAATTGTGTGGGAGAGGTTGATCAGTGACCTCGTTAGCGTGAGCTAGCTTAGCCACTAGCTAATGCGAGCTAGATGGAAATACAAACAATGTAATGTTACTGGTGAAAAAGTGATTTACCTTGGAATACTCCTTTGCCAACTTGCTGTACTTTGCTTGCAGGTCTGCAGCTGGATTATGAATAGTCCCAACATTAGCCAAGGTAACGTTAAACTAAAACTAGCTTTTCAAATAGCTCTTCAGCTAATGCTAATAACACAGAGCTCCCCGTCACACTGCTCAACTCGGGACGAGGGCATTAAGAAAAGTTATAATTATTTTGTCTCGTCTTGTTTTAGTCAACAATATCAACATACATGAAGAGAAATTTCGTCCTGGTTTTTGTAAATTACATTTTTGTGTCCTCAGTTGTGGTCAACGATATTTAATAAACTATTTAGTCTCGTTAGCGTGACATGGTCTTCAATAACGTGACGTCACGTCTCGTTGTCGTCATGAAGAAAACCTTCGTTGACGAAGATCTTTCGTCACCATTTTAGTTGACAAAATTAACACTGGTCAGTCGTCCCTACTAACACAATTGGCAGTGTTTGCGGGTGGGAAGACGGTGGGGTGTGTGTCCTGGTCGTTGTAAACAGTGACTCCTACTGGTCGGTCGGGGCGCCTGTTCAGCAGGGAGGGGATCTGGGGGAAATGGCGTGAACCTCTGCACGTGTTACGTTCCCCCAGTGAAACTCCTCGCTGTCAGGTGAAAAGAAGCGGCTGGCGACTCCACATGTATCAGATGTAGCAGTACTGTCTATCTGTATGTCATGTATGTCATATATGTTATGATGAATTGAAAATGGGAGACCCTGATGTAAACAAGACGAACGTCTTTCTCTGGTCTGCATCCCCTTAACAATTGTGTGTATTGAGCTGTACTGTATTGTACCCATTCTGCAATCTGTTAATAAAATGTTCAATCAATCAATCAATCAATCAATCAGAGGAGGCATGTGGTAGTTCTACACCCTCCCCAGGCCGACAGTGGGGCAATGCGTGCAAGGACCACGAAGGGAATTGGCATAATGACTAAATTGGGATGGGTGAAAAAATACAGAAAAAGCCCAAAAATAAATAGAATAAAATATTCAAAAATATATAAATGAATCGACTAAACTGACCAATTTGAAAATACAAAACCATTGTCTTTCATGATGGTCCCACATCATGATGGTTTCATGATGGTCCCGCATCATGTCAGATTAGCTTGTCATGGCATCATCTTGCTGCATCTTGGCCAGGCGATTGCTGCCTGCGGATGACAACTTTTGAACAGATAAATGATATCTATGAATCAGGTTCCTGGAATTGGTGCGCCAGTGAAGGTGTGCTCTCAGTGAAGGAACGGGAGGAGAGGAGAGACAGGAGAGTGGAGAGATGAGGAGGTGCGGAGCAAACAGCTGTTTAGGCTATTAATTAGGGCTGGGACTTTATCGCGTTAATTTCGATTAATTAACTACAGAAAAAATTCAACTTCAAATAGTTTTTCGCATTTTATCACTCTTTATATTTTATATATTTAATATTTTCACTCCAGACACCGCAGAATGGTATGGTTTGTTCATACAGAATATTGAAAAAATAAGAGAAATTGAGATCAATCAAGACGTTTATTTCTTTTTTCAATGGTCAACTGTTCTGGAATGTACTTGAAAGTAATGTGTTTTACTTTTACCTCGAAAGTGCTTGAGTTTACAAAAGGTCCTTTGTGCTATATACAGTGGTGTCGCGTGGGTAAAATAACAGAGGATGCCAATTTTTTCTTTATTAAAACAAATTTTTTTATTAATTTATTTTTTTTATTTTTTTTATATTTAAGCCAAGCAGTCACCATGTACAGTATGGCTCGGCGGCCAGTCAAACCAAGCAGTCACCATGTACAGTATGGCTCTGCGGCCAGTCAAACCAAGCAGTCACCTAGCCCCTTTCGTGACTGCGATGCACTGTAATCATAACAACTACTACCTTACACTGTAATCATAACTACTACTACCTTACACTGTAATCATAACAACTACTACCTTACACTGTAATCATAACTACTACTACCTTACACTGTAATCATAACTACTACTACCTTACACTGTAATCATAACGATTATAACCTAGTTATATGAGTACTGGCTGAGCGTCCCGCTCTTAAAGCCTATCGAGATACCCCTTATATCCTGTACCTATTGTACTCCATCACGAAAACAACTTGTACACCCACACCTGACCGGGTCCCGCCTCTATGGAGGCGTAGCCTATAAGACCATGACCATGGTCACCAACACACCCTTCCTCGCCAAAATCCCGTTCCAGTAAAAGATCCCTCAAAAGGGAACTCAGGGCCGCTTAAGAGCGGGACGCTCAGCCAGTACTCATATAACTAGGTTATATACATAACCTATCGTTATATATTCGTATCTGGCTTATCGCGTCCCGCTCTTAAAGCCTATCGAGATATGGGTTAGAGCGGACGCGAGGCCCGACAGATGTAACCCCTGAGGACCCGTAAGCCCACATCAAGGGGTTCGGGGAGCCCTGTCACCCCATCCTTCCTAATGAAGGGGGGGCGCAGTCAACTCCACCTGAGTGCGAGCAAGAGGGAACTAGAACCCCTTGAACACACAGCACAGGCAGAACCACGTGTGACCTAACACACTGTGGCCCATACCCACACACTCCTGCTACCCTATCAAAGGACGGGAAGCAGGAAAGGCCACAGACCCCAGAACCGCCTGGGAGACAGAACCCCCGGTCATGTCCATGAGGTAAAACCTTACAAAGGGGCCCGGGGAGGACCATGAAGCTGCAGCACAGATGTCCTCCACCGAGGCCCCACCCAGGAGAGCGGCAGAGGCAGCCACCCCACGAGTGGAGTGCGCCCTGATGCCCCCAGGGGGATCCTGCCCAGCCAATGTTTAGCAGAGGGCAATGCCCTCGCACAACCAATGGGACAGGCGCTGTTTCGACAGTGCCTTACCGGCACGAGAACCACCGTAACAGACAAAAAGCTGATCGGTAACCCTGAGGTCCTGAGTACGGCTGAGGTAAATTACCAAAGCACGGACCGGACATGACAGGTGAAGGCCCGCATCTAACTCACTAGTGTGAGGAGGAGGACGAAACGCCTGAACCACAATATCCCGGGAGCGGAAGGAACTCCGGATATTCTTAGGCATGAAAGGATTAGGTCGCAGAGTGGCACCGCAATCGGCCCGAAAAGACAGGCACTCTGGACGTACCGAGAGAGCACAGAGCTCACCCACGCGTTTAGCGGAAGTGACAGCCAGCAGGAACGCGGTCTTGAAAGACAGCCGTTCCAACGGTGCCTGCTCGAGCGGCTCAAACGGGGCCAAGGACAACCGACCGAGGACCAATTGAAGATCCCAAGTCGGAGCCAAGGAGCGTTGCACCGGCTTAACGCGTCGAGCGCCAAGCAGGAAACGCTTCACAAGAGGGTGGCTGAACAAAACAGTCCCCTCAATTCCCTCATGATAGGAGGATATAGCCGCCGCATATACCCTCACCGTCGAAGCCGACAGTCTACCAAGAAGAGACTGGAGATAACTCAGGACAGCATCCAGGGGGCAGGAGACTGGGTCCCAGCCCCCCGCCTTACACCACTCTTGGAACGCACGCCATCTGCCTGTGTAAAGCGCGACAGTGGAGGGAGCATGTGCACTCCGGATGGTATCAACCACCGAAGGGTCCATCCTCTCCAGACTCACCCTCCCACCAGCCACACCAACAGCCGTTGGCCCAACATCGGATACTGGAACAGTGACCCATCGTGCTGTGAGAGGGCCGTCGCCGACCAAGGAATAACCCAAGGAGGAGCGACCAGAAGCTGGATCAAGACCGGGAACCACACTGACGTGCCCCGGTCCGGCGCGACCAGGATCACCGTCCTGCGCTCCCTCCGTATCTGCTCCAACAGCTGACTCAACAGCTGTACAGGAGGAAAGGCGTACAGAAGACCGGGCGGCCATGGAAAGGTCGAGAAGGCATCCACCCCCAAGGGATGATCTGCTCGACTGAGCGAGAACCACAAGGGGCACTTGTGAGAGCGTCGGCACGCAAACAGATCTACCGAGGCCTCCCCGAACCGATCCCAGATCTGTCTGACTATGTCGGGGCGGAGTTCCCACTTGTCGTAATGAGGACCGCCCCGAGACATCATATCCGCCCCCATATTCTCTGTACCAGGAATGTGGAGCGCCCTCAGACTGCGCAGCCTGCGGGATGCCCATAGCCAAAGTTCGACCGCCGCCCGGAGCAGGCGGATGGAACAAGTCCCACCCTGCCTGTTGATATATACGCCGCTGCCGCCATACTGTCCGTCCTGACCAAAACGTGTTCGCCTACCACCAGGTGGTCGAACCGTTTGAGGACCAGGAGGACCGCCTTCAACTCCAACACATTGATATGCGGGGTAAATGGGCCATGAACCCCTGTCCAGCTGCCCCCCACTGCGTGGGTCCGACACGTCCCTCCCCAACCCGTGAGAGAGGCGTCGGTGAAGACGGTGACGTGTGAGCGCCTGCTGCCTATGGGGACCCCAATGGTGAGGATACCCAGCCTCCTCCAGTGGGCGAGATCTCCCCATATCGACAGAGGAACCGTCAACCGTTTCCCTTTGTCCCTCACCGGATCTATTCTCATAGAGAGAAACCACCTCTGTATCCTCCTCATGAAGAGGAGGCCAAGAGGAACCACCGCGTGAGCAGATGCCATAATGCCGAGCAGACGCATCACTTGCAGCGCCGTGACCGTCCCTCCCAGACGGAAACCCAGAGCGCGCGACGGATAGACACCTGGCGCTGCTCCGAGAGGGTTGCAATCATGGGTCTTGACCTCAACGTCAAGCCCAAGTACTCCACCTGTTGACTGGGAAGAGGGGTACTCTTCTTCCAATTCACAGCAAAACCTAGGCTGGTGAGGAATTCCACCACCAGCCTGGTATGAGACCTGGCAACCTCCTCCGAACGACTGAGGAGTAGAATGTCGTCGAGATAGAATAGAACTCGTAACCCCCGACGACGTAAAGGCTCCAGCGCAGTCGCCACGCACTTGGTGAATGTGCGGGGAGCCAGAGAATAACCGAACGGCATCCTCTGGTACTCGTACGCTACACCCTGAAACAGGAACCGTAGGAACTTCCTGTGAGGAGGGTAAATGGGGATGTGAAAATACGCATCTTTCAGGTCTATGGAGGTGAACCAGTCTCCCCTTCTGACAGCAAGCAGAAGGAGTTTGACGGTCAACATTCTGAACGGTCTCGCTACAGTCAACCGATTGAACGCGGACAGATCCAGTATAGGTCTGACCCCCCCTGTTTTCTTGGGTATCAGAAAATAACGGGAGTAGACGCCTGACATTGCGTCCTCTCTCGGAACCACAACGACGGCCTGCTTTGCCAACAGAGATTGGATCTCGTCGGCCAGGGCTGTCACTGCGTCTGACCCTGACAATAGGGTCGGCACCAAACCTGAGGGGTTGTGCAAAGTGCAACATAAGCCCCTGCCTCAACGTTCTCGCCATCCACCCCACAAGATAGCATTCTTGTCGCCATATGTGAAAATAATCCCACAGCACACCCGCCGTCAACTGACGCTGGGCCGCAAGGAACAGTAGATAGTTGGCCCGGTCCCTCCCGCTGTGCAACGCACCCAAGGGGGGACCCCGACAGAAAGGGCCGGTTTGATACGGGAGAAGCTGTTATCAAACTGGTTGACACACACCCCCCCCTGAACACCCCTCTAGCGCATGCTGAGGAGTTGTTCCGCAGCTAGACACGCAAGGCATGAGGACCCCATGGGCTCCTACACGCCGAAGCCCTGCAGTGATATTGCTACCACCCAAATCACGCTCGCCTCTCCTTTGCAGACCACTGCCGCTGTGACGGGAGTGGGAGGCATCAGCGCGATACCCCGCCTGGCGAAGGCGAGGCCGGGGTAACCCTTGCTGTGCATTCAACAGAAGAGGCCTCGAGTCCCCCTGCTGACCACTGTAGCTAGTGGCAGCTGTAACACCAGGCTCATCCAACACACAACATGTGGTGCAGGAACCACACAACGGAACATTCTCACGGACAGACCCAGGCTCAGCCATCAACTGGGTGTCAGCCCCTGTCCCCATGAGAAGTGAAGAATGGGGCCGCATACGCTTCAAGGAAGGTTCGCGGCCCGCAGCCAAAGGAGAACGATTAGAGCCCTGCTTCCGTGGGTAACAGAGAGAGGATTGAACGGGGAGCGGGCTGCTCGCGGCAAAGTGACGACGGCTTGTTTTACCAAACTCGAATTCACCCAAAATGGCAGATCCCTCGGCCGCCAAGGCTGTCGGCCTTGTGGGACCCTGTTGACTCTCCACCCAGGGCACCACTGGCGGGGGAAACATGGCCGCCTGTCGAGGATCTCGCCACAGTCATTGACGAGACCGTGCTCCCACCTCTGGCTGCACAGCGTGAGGCGGTGTAGGACCCAGATCAACAACCGCCTGCGCCTCCACAGAATGCCCAAAAAGACTATCTGTGGAAAAAGGAGTCGTGAGGAGAGAAAACCTATCCTCTTCCCCAAGAGGAGATTGCTCCAACCAAACATGCCTAACAACCAACGTTGATAGCATCCTAATCCTCCCCGCAGTTATAGCTTGCGACTGAGTCAAGATCTCCATAACACCACAAACATGAACCATGTTTACAATGTCGGCTGGACCCAAAGTCCTACTACCCGACGCCAATGTGGATAGGAAACTAGCCAGCTGAGCCATAACACTGGCAGCCGCTAAATACCATCCTGTAGCAGTATACAACTCATCCGTCCATACTGCCACCCTCCGAGCCGATTCGCTATCAAGCATCGGCCGGGTGGGACGTCGTTCATCCCCGCCGGGGCACAGGAACAAAGCTACCTGGCTACGTAGCCACGGTACACCCGGCCTGCACCCTGTTGTTAGCCCGTTTACCTGTAAAAAAGGTAAATAGGACTCAGCGAAACCCCACACATCAACAACCAACTGACCTTCATCAATGAAGCTGGTAAGAGGAGGGAAAAGCGGTATCCCGCGGCGGGGATTATTAGAAAAACGACCCATTTCAGCGTCAACGTTAGCATTAGCAGAAGTAGCAGAAGTAGCAGTAGTAGCATTAGCGTTAGCAGCGTGCTCCAGGATTGCCAGAAAAAGTCCACTGCAGTGGAACGATCACCAAGCCACCCCGGCCCTGGCGCCAACATACTCCACAGCCTTACCAATACCGACATTGATGCCTAATGACACAGGCCTTACCTTTGTACAAGCCGACTTGATAGCCAAACCTTGTACGCTGCCCCTCGGTCTGCCGCCGTCAGCCGAGGAAACATCAGCACAGGCCCAATGTGTCGCTGAAACATGCTCCGAAGATGCCAGGGGCAAGCAAACCTCCGGTAAGCTTTCAACATTACGCAATTTCTCTAATCTTTTCATACTACCAGTTACATACGGTGCACTGCATCCTATATGATGGAACGAAAATAGAGGACGTGTGTTGGTGACCATGGTCATGGTCTTATAGGCTACGCCTCCATAGAGGCGGGACCCGGTCAGGTGTGGGTGTACAAGTTGTTTTCGTGATGGAGTACAATAGGTACAGGAGATAAGGGGTATCTCGATTTAAGAGCGGGACGCGATAAGCCAGATACGAATATATAACTACTACTACCTTACACTGTAATCATAACACTACTACCTTACACTGTAATCATAACTACTACTACTTTACACTGTAATCATAACTACTACTACCTTACACTGTAATCATAACTACTACTACCTTACACTGTAATCATAACTTGCATTTGGCGTTGGGTGCATGATGCGCATGCGCTGTGATGGTGCACCAGGCAGCCAAATATGGAAATACAGCCGTTTTGAGCACTGTTGACCAGTTTATAAAAATGATTTAAAATGTTTATTAGCAACGCCGAGCTTTCAAACCCCGCTGTGTGTGTGTGTGAAACCCTAATGGAATGCTGGGTACTTTTGAAATTTATATCTGATATATTTTGGACCCACCGCTAGCTTTTAAGCAGTGCTTGGTGGTGCAAATTAACCTGGCTACTACGAGGAATAAGTGACTGCGTATTCGAGCCCCTGGCTTGCATCGCAGTCACGAAAGGGGCTACAACCAAGCTAGCTTGGTTACGTTAGTTAGCAACCAAGCTAGCCTGATAACGTTAGTTAGCAACCAAGCTAGCCTGATAACGTTAGTTAGCAACCAAGCTAGCCTAATAACGTTAGTTAGCAACCAAGCTAGCCTATGCATTGTAGGCTTACCTGGTCAATGTGGTCCTCCTGGACAGATAGATTTGTTGTTAAATCAGAATATCCTCAGTGGTGTGCTGTGCTGGTCCCCAGTAAAGGTCCCGCCGGCGAAGAATAAGTTGCTGCTCAATAAATGAATCCGAATTTCCCCTCTAACTAGTGCTATATCCTTCATTGCGTCGTTATTAATAAAGTTTTCAATCAATCAATCAAACAATGCTCGCATAATGTTTCATAATGTTAGCTAGCAAGCCAGCTAGTCTCCTTCTTCCATGATTGCAACGCTATGTAGTAGAGAATTCGAAAATGCCCGCGAGGCAATGACGTTTGGTCACGTTTAGCTTTTAATGTGATTTGATTGGCCAGAAGCCAAATTTGAATATATTCTCCTACCTAGAACCAAGCTGGGCCGTGTTAAGGCGTATAGGCGCTAAGCCCAACCAAGCTCGAATCTTATTGGCTAATAATTAAGCAATAGGACGAATAAACAAAAACAAAACGGCCTAGCGTCCAAAAGCCTCCAAATGTCAATTAAAATAATGGTACCAGGCTGGCAGACTGTCAGTCAGTCAGACTGCGTGATTTTTTTTCATAGCCGCAGTTTGCGGAGACGCTCTCTGATTGGCCACTGACGTTTCTGGTCGTGTGACATGTGCGGCCAATCGTGTGACGCCTGTTTCTTTCACCGGTTAAGCTTAGGCACTCTCTCGAAGTTGGTTAAGGTTAGAGTTTGTCTTAGAGCAGGGCGATAGAACACCAGCCCTGATTCCAAACTCTAACCTTAAAGGCCAACTTGCATGTTGTATTTTTGTTCAATAAACAATGTGACTAGGCCAACGCTGACTTTCATGAAGAGGAAAAAAGAATTATCTAAATTGACCCCGTTTTAGCATTTTTATCAAACATTTTGTTGACCAAACCACAAGCTCCACGCACATGCATATTTTAATTGCATGTTTCATAGCGTGCGTGTGTCATCTTAATGCTGACGTCACATCAGGGGCAGCAGGGGCTCTGAGACTCTCAGGCAGGTAGTGGCAGGAAGCAGAGCCTTGCTACTACTAGCCAACACTATTGCTCCGTGATCATAGCCATTCATCTCTAAAGCTAACCACTATTTGTAACAGCCACAACCACATTACCATATTTGTAATAATGTAAATCATTGTGTCGTTGTACATATTGTGTATGCAACGTTAGCAGCTAACGTAGCTTAGCTTGGTAGCTGCCGTTCTTGAAACTCCTAACAAAGCCAGAATTAAAATGGTTCTCTCCTCTTTGTATACCTTTGTCCTCACAAGTATTCTGCCAGGGAACTTATGGACACGACAATAGTAGTTATAAGGTGTTTGATCATTGTGTTGTTGTACATATGCACCGAGTGCAGCTAAAGGGGCTATCCACCGAGTGCAGCTAAAGGGGCTATCCACCGAGTGCAGCTAAAGGGGCTATTGTATCAACATGCCGCGACGTGTAGCTAACGTAGCTTGCATGATGCGTGTGCAGTGCTTTGCCCCACAGGACCTACACATTTTACTCGTTCCCAAAACTCTTTTACATGCACGACAGTAGCCATAGCTTGGTACTATGACCCAGGGATCAGGCGACAGCCCACAGACCAGTAGCGCTGCTGTACTGAACAACAGGCTGCCTAGTGGTAAATGTAGTTCTTTTTTTTACGACATTAAAAACATTATAACTATCTTGTTTCAACCAGTTGTAGCTGGTCCATCAAAGTCTCCGACGATTAAAGCCATTTGCGTTTTGTAAGGCGTCCATTTGGATCAAGGAAATAGCTTTCTGCACTCGTCAAAACTCCTTGTAGTGGATCAGAAGTAGGGGAAAGATACCGGATGTGACGTCATGGCCCTGATAGCTCTGATAAGCTTTTTAATTTGCTTGTGCATGTTATTCGTGCGTGGACCTTTTTAACCATTTCTGAGTGGCATTTCCGGCGTCAAATGGAAAAAAATAAATAATGAAATTATATACCAATGATGTAAACTACCCATAATTGATCAGTATAGGGTTTAACCTGCAAGTTGGGCTTTAACCAACTTCGAAAGAGTCGCCTATAAGCTTAACCAGTGATAAACTGGTGTTAGGTCGTTTGCATGCTGTTCGAGGCGGAAATGGGCAAAGACACAGGGACTCACACGATTGGGCACACATGACCAGAAACGTCAGTGGCCAATCAGTGAGCGTCTCCGCAAACTGCGGCTACGAAAAAAAATCACGCAGTCAGACTATGGGCTGCCTCAGTCAGTGACAGTGTTAGAGAGAGTGGGCGCAGTTTCGCTCGTTCGGTTCATTTCTCCAGGAGGGAGAACATTATTATAACACAGAGATGAAAAATAATGATTTTCTGTATTATTGCAAACTATAAAAAAAAATCAATTATTTTTTTAAAGATTTTTTTTAATTTTACTTTTTTCTTTTTTTTACTGTTTATATTTTTGGCTTCCATGAATATTCGCCACTGGCTATATATATGTAACGGTAGTCATATCGTCACCTTAAACTTCGATGCCCCGAGGGAGTTTCGAACCCGTGGTCTCCCACACAGCGGGCAACAGCACAGCAGACCGCTGTACCAAAAAGTTAACTCACTTCTTTGCAACGTGTCTATGTGTCTTTTGAGGGTGAGAGTGAGTTTAACCCATAGCACCGCTACTCGCCCCAGTCACTTCACAACATCTGAAGTCCATCGTGACTGCGCTTCGCGGTACCATCCATTACACTCACCCCCCTTAAACTCACTCCACTCCGCTTTTCGTATCAAATATTGATACATGTTTAAAATTAGATTAATTTTGATTAATTAACTATAAAGTCTCAAATTAATTCGATAAAACATTTTTATCAAGTCCCACCACTACTATTAATACATTTACACATTCCTGCATCTTAGTAGATTTGTATTGTTTTATCCATGGAAAATGTGCAAGTCTTTTGTTCAAGGGACAGAAGCCACAGAGTGGACAATCAAGAAACACTGCTCAGTTGATTTGACACCAGTCCTCCTCTGAGCTCTCAGTGAATGAGGGAGAGGAGAGGTGGGAGGAGGTGGTTATGTGACCGTAAACCACAGCGGTTAAGGGCAGCATCTAATTTCTTTTTCTGCATGTTTTCTCAAACTTCTAACATTGCAGATGTCTAAATAACACATTCCTAGTCAAGGAGGGGAATTTCCTTTTTTTCTTTTTTTGTCCCAAGTCATTGGAATTCTAACATTCCAAAACAGTGATATGACCAGCCCAGCTGTTCTAGTGGTAAAATTGATTGATGTATACGTCAAAGTGAAACTAAAACCGGACAAAAACAATGCAATCCAAAAATTCGACGAGAGATAGGACATTTGTTCAGTTCATAGGGAGAAACAATAGAGAACTATCCACTTGTGTGGTAAGTGAAAATGAGTTGTTTGCATGGAAAACCCCTTGGAAATACCTTTTACGTTTCAGTTTGCCTAATCTCAGCCAGCAGTAATGAATAACAGTGTGCTGCAAAAGCAGTCCCCACTTTATAATTCTAATATTAGCATTCTAAAGTGGGCTTGAAACACTCATTAGAATATATTTGTTTGTTTATTTCAATAATGGATCTACATCCCCTAAAGCAAGCTGTGCAGGTCTCTGCAAATTTGGAGAAAAAGAAAATGGAGAGACTGACTTCTCAAACCAAAGGAGACCGTAAACGAAAACAGTGTTAAAGGTCACCTAGTGTGATTGTGGATATTGACGATGATGAGCCGCGTATAAGATCCTACCGGTCTTGTTCTCTAAAGCGTATGCAATGTGTTTGTTACTACATTACATTCCTGCTGTGTCGTTCTCTGTGATTTTGCAGTTTCCTATTGCTCTCATACGTGAGGGGGGGTGGTCTTGATGTGTCTAACCAGCAACGGTAATTCATTAGTAGTCATTATTTCTGGGTGTGACATGGTGAGTGTCTGCCTGACTGTGGTTCCCATGCCTTATTAGTTCAGTCACAGACCAGCCTCCAACCCAACCTACATAATGAGGACATTGACAGTCAGTCAATAATAGATTGGACACAAATGGTATCGAGGGGGGGGGGGGGGGGGGGTTAGATAGAAACTGGCCAGATAGATAGATCAAGCAGAAAGGATTTGCAGTGGGTGATAAGGAATGCATGGTCAATACCTTAGGTTCTGTAATTTAGCACGAGGCCCTTATCCACTTTAAAGTGTTTAGCCTAGGCTACCGGTCCTATACGTGAGCAGGTGACCACTGTTATCATTCAAATTACCACATTCGCCGGATTCCCCATTACGAGTCCAACCGCAGCGTGACCCGCTGGCCTGGATTTCCCCGGCGAAGCGACGGAATCAAGCTAAATACTTAACTCAATTTGAGGGAGAAAATTCCCTTTTGCAGCGCGCGGCCACAGTCATAATTATCCGATTGCGGCCGTCCATTAGGAATTTGATTTATTGTTCTCTAGCAGCCAGGATGGAGGTTTTCACTCTCAGGCGTGTGTGAACTGCACAAGTCTGGAGGGGTAGGGAGGCGTACAGGGAGGCGTACAGGGAGGATGCATACAGGGAGGAATACAGGGAGGAGGCGTACAGGGAGGAGGCGTACAGGGAGGAGGCGTACAGGGAGGAATACAGGGAGGAATACAGGGAGGAGGCGTACAGGGAGGAATACAGGGAGGAATACAGGGAGGAATACAGGGAGGAATACAGGGAGGAGGAATACAGGGAGGAATACAGGGAGGAGGAATAAAGAGAGGAATACAGGGAGGAGGAATACAGGGAGGAGGAATACAGGGAGGAGGAATACAGAGAGGAATACAGGGAGGAGGAATACAGGGAGGAGGAATACAGGGAGGAGGAATACAGAGAGGAAGAATACAGGGAGGAATACAGGGAGGAGGAATACAGAGAGGAATACAGGGAGGAGGAATACAGAGAGGAATACAGGGAGGAATACAGGGAGGAGGAATACAGGGAGGAGGAATACAGGGAGGAATACAGAGAGGAATACAGGGAGGAATACAGGGAGGAATACAGGGAGGAATACAGGGAGGAGGAATACAGGGAGGAATACAGGGAGGAATACAGAGAGGAATACAGAGAGGAATACAGGGAGGAATACAGGGAGGAATACAGGGAGGAGGAATACAGGGAGGAATACAGGGAGGAATACAGGGAGGAGTACAGGGAGGAGGAATACAGGGAGGAATACAGGGAGGAGTACAGGGAGGAGGAATACAGGGAGGAGGAATACAGGGAGGAGGAATACAGGGAGGAATACAGGGAGGAGGAATACAGGGAGGAATACAGGGAGGAGGAATACAGGGAGGAGGAATACAGGGAGGAGGAATACAGGGAGGAGGAATACAGGGAGGAATACAGGGAGGAATACAGGGAGGAGGAATACAGGGAGGAGGAATACAGGGAGGAATACAGAGAGGAATACAGGGAGGAATACAGGGAGGAGGAATACAGGGAGGAATACAGGGAGGAATACAGGGAGGAGGAATACAGGTAGGAATACAGGGAGGAATACAGAGAGGAATACAGGGAGGAGGAATACAGAGAGGAATACAGAGAGGAATACAGAGAGGAATACAGGGAGGAGGAATACAGGGAGGAATACAGGGAGGAGGAATACAGGGAGGAATACAGGGAGGAGTACAGGGAGGAGGAATACAGGGAGGAGGAATACAGGGAGGAGGAATACAGGGAGGAGGAATACAGGGAGGAATACAGGGAGGAGGAATACAGAGAGGAGGAATACAGGGAGGAGGAATACAGGGAGGAATACAGGGAGGCTGGAGCCATACATCTACGCTGTCAGGGAGCCACTTGTTAGAGGAAGTTTAGCCTCCCCGTGCCTCGAGCCACAGCCTTAATTATTAACAACATGGCTCCCTCTGAGGAGCTGTGAGGACGGCTCTCTGAAAAACGCTCTTTGGAGAGCGAGCTGGCGGCCGGCTGTCCTCCGGCTGCCGGGGATTCACGGCGAAGGGAGGGAAGGGGTTAGGGAACACTGTGTATTTCCCATCCACCTCTCTCTCTCTCTTTCTCTCTCTCTCTCTCTCTCTCTCTCTCTCTCTCTCTCTCTCTCTCTCTCTCTCTCTCTCTCTCTCTCTCTCTCTCTCTCTCTCTCTCTCTCTCTCTCTCTCTCTCTCTCTCTCTCTCTCTCTCTCTCTCTCTCTCTCTCTCTCCATGCGCACGCTTGCTAGGCCCGGTATAGTCTGGGTAATTGGAGCTATAGCTTGTAAACACAAAAGCAAATCCACGTCTGTGTGACTCCGTTTATCTCATAATCAAGGTCTGGTAATTATCATCAGGTCAGCAGGTGCTTTCAAACTACTTGGTCTTTCTTTCTCTTTTTTTTTTTTTTTTTTTACTACGGGGGGGGGGGGGGGTGTCATTTTTTATGAATTCATGTCCACAGTTACCTCTGGTTTAAGAGATTGAGCGGTCCCCATCAGTAGAGCTGCATTGATTGGCTCTCACTCCAGGAGAGACAGGAAGTACTGATTTCTCTACCCCTGGGGGACATAATGAAGCTGTTTCCTGGTATCCATTCCCCCAACCGTGTGCAGTATTCTGTACTATGTATGTGCTTTGGTGCAGTTAGTGATACATTTTACATCACTGTACAGCAAGAATATAGTCCTTTGATAAAGAAAAAAGAAGATTGAAACTAAATAAAAGCTATATGATCTCAGGATCCAAAACTAACTGCAACAATGTAGCAGTTTATTTGTTTATTTATTTAAATTAGTAATAATAAGTGCAGTATGTGAAAGAATCCACTAGAAATGTATATTAATATGAATAAATAATATAATTGATTAAAACTAGCAAATCCAGTCTGAAAACTAAACGAAAATAGTCTTCAAATGAAGTAAAATGTCTAAATTAAATGAAAACACAGTAAAGCTTTGTGTAGTAGCCTGCAGTACCACTAGCAAATGGCTAAATAAATGCAATCGTTCATTCAAAACTAATGCAAAACACAGACACATTGTGCAGACATGTCCTTTAGTCCTGTCTGTGGTAACCATAGTGCTGTAAGGTCCACCTAGAAGGGGAGGAATGTTTACTCACTGTTGAGCTGCAAGATGGGGTTATAGCAGCTCAATTGTACTGTAATAACAATAGATACATTTGAAATGGAACATTGTGTGAAATGTGTCTTTGTGTTACTTGTGTTTCAGTATGATTTCACAGTGAAAAATATAATTGTGTAGCGCTTTTAAAACAGTAGAAGCCTTGCACCGAATGCCTGCATAGTTCTTCCAACATGGCTGCCTGTAACTACTGGTAACCACTTTCTAAAGAAAGTTTCTGTGCCGTTTTAGAGTAGGTTGTTTATAAGATCCAGTGACTAAATGTTTGTTGGTTTATTTCTTATATTAACACATAGCAACCATGTCTCTTCCAACATGGAGGACAACTGGGCAATATATACATTCCGTGAAAGGCCTCTATTGTTACAAAGCACTTTACAGAAATAAAAGCTATTGGTGTTGTTTGTGTGACATCAGACTGAATGGGGACATAAATAGGGTGCAGCATATAATCAATAGATGTCTGTTTTCATTTCAGTTGCATTGTAATTATCCGGAAATCAGTCAGCTGTAATTATCAATTACAAGATTGAGTTGGCTTGATAATTAGCCAGTGGGATCAGGTTTCCCCCAGGCATCAAAATCTGAATTAGGTCAAGATCCCTCAGTTTGACACCAGAAACGACAAGAACCAGGTTTATTATCTTTGAGATTATCCAATAAATTCTTTAAAAAAAATTATTTAAAATCTCTACACACACACAGGCACACACACACACACACACAATATGACATGTGGCAATAATATGACATAAACCTTACCTCTCACAGGTGAGGTATTTCAGTTTTTGCTGCAGTTCTAGGAAAATTAATGGACTATTAATAGGTCGCTCCTTGCTTCATCTGTGGTTTTTGCAGCTGTGGTCCAGTGAACAAAACCTTCTAATATACATTTCTCTCTCTGATAAGGCAGGGGATTTATCATTTTAAGTGGCAGTTAAAAAAAAGGGAAGAAATCGCTAGCCAAAACTAGCTTAGCATCGCAGATCAGGTCACCCAACATCATTTAGTGTTAGCAATTTGACTTTTAGAAATTGGTACGTTAACAAAACATTACATCCTTTGGTGAAACCCAAATGTGTATGTTTATGTGTATGACTACGGCATGCTGACTGATGGACAGGTGAAGCACTTTCAGTGTTTTCTCAGATGTTGCTTTTATGTCGTATCGTATCACTTTGATGATTGCTAGAGCATGTGTGATCGTACAGATGTTTTTTATGTTGTATCATGTTATTGTGATGATGATTGGTTTGGAACATGTGACGATGGTTGTCAACGGACAATAAAGTTTTATCTTAGAGTAGCAATAGTATACCTTTTAGTCAAAGGTCATAAAATATGGAAGTGCTTGTTCCAGTCTACATTGGCGTGGATATCAACTTATTCTACGTATGCATCTTTCTACATAGAAATACCATTATGTACATGGTGAATGTATTCTCACAAGGAATTCCTAGCATAATGCAATAAAAAGTTTTGCACCAAATCTTTTAGCGTTTCCTACGAACTGTGAAAAGTCATTTTCTCACGGTTCTCCCGCTAACGCTTCTTCAACGTTCTGGTTGAGGTTAGCGGTTAAGGTTACGTTATGGTTAGGGTTAGGTTAAGGTTACGGGGCTGGTTAAGGTTAGCTAGTTATGATTAGGGGTTATGGTTATGTTATGGTTAGGGTTCAGTTATGGTTAGGGGACTGATTAAGGTTATGGGGGGGGGGCAGACAGTGGCTCAGGAGGTAGAGCAGTCGTCTGGTAATCCAGAGGTTCTCAGTTCGATTCCCGCTGCTCCCGGGCAGTGTGTCGAAGTGTGCTTGAGCAAGACACTTAACCCCTAATTGCTCCCGATGAGCAGGTTGGCACCTTGCATGGTTACCTCTGCCGGCGGTGTGTGAATGTGTGAGTGAATGGGTCAAATGTGAGGAACAAATTGTAAAGCGCTTTGGATAGGGTTATGTTATGCCATATATTTATGTTATGCCATATACTTATGGTTAACATTAGGGTTAGGGTTAGGTTATAGTTAGGGGATTGGTTAAAGTTAGCAGTTAGGGTTACGTTATGGTTATGGGTAAGTTAAGGTTAGGGGACTGGTTAAGGTTATGGGTTAGGGTTAGGTTAGGGGACTGGTTATGATTAGGGGTTAGGGTTAGGTTATGGTTAGGAGACTGGTTAGGATTAGGGGCAGGGTTATGGTTAGCACTGCACAGGCACATTCATAGGACATGTTACTAAAAGACAGAGTAGTATACATGGTTGATGTACACAGATGATCATAGCAGGGTAAAACAGTGTATATAAGAGTCAGGCAACATAAACGTTGAAACGTCTAATCCCTGTACAAGCAAGCCCTCGTGCATCATGTGTCGATATCTATATAAAACAGACGTCGGTTCCATTTCTCTCCAGTGTCTCTCCCCACCAGCCCTGTGCAGCAGACAGACAGTGACAGACAGCCAATTGCACATTAAGACAACGTGACTCTTTGACCTTTTCATATCTCCCCCGTCTTCTCTCTTTGTGCCCCGATCTGCCCCAGGGACCTGACGGTTCAAGAATGCAAAGCGTCCCCCTTGTCTGGATCACCACTCACCATCCCCCCATGCCGTGGTTTCAGTCATTGAGAAGCTATGCACACCAGGGCCGTGTACAGGTTTTTGGGGGGTAGGGGTTCAAGCTAATAAAAAAACGGGCACTCACCCTACTGACTACTATTCCCGCCACCATTTGTGTCTATCCTTGGCAGTATTCCAGACTGTGCTTCTGTCACGTGTGATAAATACAGTATATTGTCAAAATCAAGTCAAGTCACCGGCATCCATAAACACACTATGTTCTAAATTGATACTTTTTTGTGGATACTACCATACATTTTCCTCCTTATATTTAATAGAATTTCAATTAAAAAAGAAAGAAAGAAAGAAAGAAAGAAAGAAAGAAAGAAAGAAAGAAAGAAAGAAAGAAAGAAAGAAAGAAAGAAAGAAAGAAAGAAAGAAAGAAAGAAAGAAAGAAAGAAAGAAAGAAAGAAAGAAAGAAAGAAAGAAAGAAAGAAAGAAAGAAAGAAAGAAAGAAAGAAAGAAAGAAAGAAAGAAAGAAAAAACTGAATGCAATTAATACCACTGACTCTGAGGGCAAAAGGGTAGCCACCATTAGGCCCTATCTGTCCACCATTAGGCCTGATGCCCATACACACACACACACACACACACACACACACACACACACACACACACACACACACACACACACACACACACACACACACACACACACACACACACACACACACACACACACACACACACACACACACACACACACACACACACACACACACACAGACACGCACACACACAGACCTTCTTCAAATACATTTTGAACTGAACATACACTTCCCCGACTACGACAAAGGGGGAAAAAACTGTAATTTATGTTGTAGATTAATACCTAAATGTGTTATGTATCTGTCGATGCAAATAGTAAATTTGATCACAATACCATTTCTCTATTGAGTGATGTATAGACAATAAATACCATATTGTTATGCTATTATTATCACCATTAACTATTGGGAATCTGATGCCCTTGTTATCTACATTTCCCTGGTACGGTAAGTAGGATGGAATATCTATAGGATGGAATGTCTATCCATGTAAATTAGACTGAATCAGGGAATTATGGCGCTACTTTGCTGAACGACACCAAGGTGAATGAATGAATGAATGAATGAATGAATGAATGAATGAATGAATGAATGAATGAATGAATGAATGAATGAAGTTTATTTCGAGCCCTTTAGCATGTACAAAAGAAAACAACACACAAATCAACACGACACCAAGGTGCTCAGAGACAAGTGGGTAAAAAGGCATTACTGGAGTGAGGAGCAGGAACTATTTATTGATAAAAAAAAATACATAAAGAAAATGCATTTTTTTTTAAAGCCAACCAATGAAAAGGAAAACCTTGAAGACCCTCCAGCTGAAAATTAGAGCCATGCCTGACCAATCACACTATATATACCATGCCTGACCAATCACACTATATATACCATGCCTGACCAATCACACTATATATACCATGCCTGACCAATCACACTATATATACCATGCCTGACCAATCACACTATATATGCCTGACCAATCACACTATATATACCATACCTGACCAATCACACTATATATACCATGCCTGACCAATCACACTATATATACCATGCCTGACCAATCACACTATATATACCATGCCTGACCAATCACACTATATATACTGCATATACATGATATTCCTGTTCACAGGTATATAGACAGAGTTTAAATGTTTGATGGGATTTTAAAGGGTTAAAGGGTTGCATTGGGGCTTTTCCCAAAACAAGTGGGTATCTGGGTCGACATAGAGTGCTGCCTCTCTCCTCCACACACACATGTACGCGCGCACACACACACACACACACACATAAACATGCATATAAACACAAGCATACTGTACATATATATACACATGCGCGCACACACACACACACACACACACACACACACACACACACACACACACACACACACACATAAAATGCATATAAACCCAAGCATACTGTACATATATATACACATGCGCGCACACACACACACACACACACACACACATAAACATGCATATAAACCCAAGCATTACTGTACATATAAATACACACGCGCACACACACACACACACACACACACACACACACACACACACACACACACACACACACACACACACACACACACACATAAACATGCATATAAACACAAGCATACATATAAACACACACACACACACACACACACACACACACACACACAGACGCAGCCCTGTGGAACAGCCATCAGTCAAAGCGTACTGGCGCGGCGGGTCTGGGGGCATTTACATAGATAGATGATGGAGAGATTACGGGGCACGGGGGTTATTAATCATGCTGCTGAGAGGGAGGAGAGAGGGCCTCCACCGTGTCACGCGTGTCTCCAGGGGGGCCTCTTTACCCGGAGTATGCCTTTAGCACGGCGTTCTTATTATTATTATATGGTAATTATTATTATATTATTATTATATTATTATATTATTAATAATAATAATAATATATTATTATTATATTATTATTATTATATAATTATTATATGGTAACTCAGTTACGTCTATTCTGCATCGAACATTGTATATATGTCTATACTGAACACTGTGACCTCATTTTCTACTTCTAATTTACATGCTATACTATGTTATTTGATACTATCTTGTCAGTCTCTGGAGCGTAACAGTAAGAAGCATTTTGTATGAAAGTATTCTGTACTTCTGTATGACAACTATTAAAGAAACTTGAAACTCTTTCTCCTGAAGACTGCAGTCTGCAACACAGTATTTAAAGGGCTTTGGTATTCACTGTCTACATCTATACTGAGTGTGTGCGCGTGCAGGCCTATACCCAAGAATACCATCGGCCACCAGTTCGAGTCCAACCACAAGGAGAAATAATGGTGTGTTTTCTCTAAAAGATAGAATCGAGCACGTCCCTGTTGGAATAGAGCAGAGACCTCGAGGTTTAGGTATTTTTCTAAATACGATACCAACAGTAGGCAAGTCTGCTCTAAGAACCTGTCCATCATTTCCCTTTTACAATGCATGCATTGTCTTTCTACAGACTGCAAATAATTTATATTGTAGAACTGGATCCAAAGAGTTAGGTACATGTAGTTTGTATACATCATGTTGATGTCTTTTTTTTTTATCTACTTTTTTCTCCTCATTTTTCTGTGATTTTTCTCCACATCCCAATTTACCTCTCGTGCCAATTTTTCCCTCCCCTGTCCTGATTGTTGCTCGCATATGCCCCCCACTGGCCGGTTGTAGGGAGGATAGAAGCCTTGCATCACATGTCCCCTCCGATACATGTGGAGGCAGCCTGTCACATCTTTTCACCTGCCAGCGCGGACTCTCATTTGGCGAGGAGTAACGTGTGGGAGGCTCACACTGCCCCCGCCATTTTCCTGACTTTGCTGTGCAGGCGCCCCAACCGACCTGTAGGAGTCGCTGTTCACAACGACCAGACTATCACCCTTCGACTTCCCACCCACTAACTCTGCCAATTGAGTTAGTATGACGGCCGGCCCAAGCCGGAGGCAACGCCGACAGCCGGATTTCGAACCCGGTGTCTCTTGCGTTGGTGACAAGCGCAATGTCCGCTGCGCCACCCAGCCGCCATATCATGTTGATGTCTTGTAATTACTTTCATATTCAAATACTTTATATATATATATATATATATATGTAACAGTAGTCATATTGTCACCTTAAACTTCAATGCCCCAAGGGAGTTTCGAACCCGTGGTCTGCTGCACCACGGGTCGACAGCACAGACCTCTATACCAAGAGGAGAACTGACTGCTTTGCAACGTGTCTTTTTTTAAGGATGAGAGTGAGTTTAACCCATAGCACCGCTACTCACCACAGTCACTTCACAACATCTGAAGTGCATCGTGACTGCGCCTCTCGGTACCATCCGTTACATATATATATAATATTGGAATATGAAAGATCTGGATACACCAGATAATTTCATTTGAAACCACTAGCCTACAACAATGAAGACCTTTTGGAATATTGCGTGTATATATATCTGCAGTGATCTGGTGTAGCAGTCGGCAGCTCGTGCGGAGCCCCTGTAGAATTCTAAATCTGCATCGGTTTAACATTTCATAGGGCCCCACCATTCTGCTTGTTCTGTGAATTTTGAATGGTGAGTGGTGGGGATGGGGCTCTCTCTCTGAGCCCGCTCGGTGGGTGATCAGGGCGTAATCCACAGCGACAGGTGAAGTACTCTGTTCCTCCGGGCTGTTTGCTCTGGTAAATGTAGCCGCCGTCGGGTGACCCCAATGGGACGTGACACTTCGACCCACCTTGTCCCTTCCCCTTGCTCCTCCGTCGCCCCCCCCCCCCCCCACCTCTTTCAAAACAAGCGGCCCGCTCGCGACATGCTGCTCTCGGGGTGTTACCGCGGCCTGGTGTTATGCTGCCGGAGTCTCAGGGTCAGAGAATGCCGCGAGAGCCAAGTGGTCCTTTTTTACCGGAGATCACGGTTACAGCGAAATCAGTGATATTACCGAACAGGCTCAGGTGGGCGGATTAAATGATGGGTCGATAGAAAGATAGATAGATGTACAGATGATGAATAGCTGGGGTGGAGGGGTAGATGAACGGGCGGGTGCTTTGACAAATAAGGAAATAAAAACATATTGTGAAAGATTAGATTGGAATTGTAATTTCATCAGGTGGCAGGCGAGTAGATTTTACAGTGTAACCCGTTTAATACCACTATACTGCAACAGACAATCCATCTTTAAATATTAAATATGTAAAATGTAAATAATTATGTAAAATGTGACAGGAGGGCGTGGTTTGGTTCTCTGCCTGGTGATCGCCGCATCAACGTCAGCAAAATGTAGCCATTGCTAATGTTGTTGTTATTGTTGTTTGTTGTTGATTTAGGTTCACAGTGATGTAACCAAGAACGAAGAAGCGCGTTGCATTCGGCCCCTACGAATGTGATTCACTTCCAGTGTCACCTGGGTCTTAGATGACCATCAAGCCTGAAGAACCACTTGAATATTACATTTAGACAAAAAGAGGGATGAACCTTTGAACTCAATCTGTGCCATTCACGTATATATACGTGTTTGCTCGCCAACCGCTGAACGGCAATCACGTATATATACGTTATTTGGTCCGTTTTCCTTTTTTTAGATTTTAATATTCTATTCACTTACACACACCTCTATGTTACCGTTAAAAGCCATACTAGCACCCCGAGAGTGCAATACCGGCCAGATCATGCTAGGTGGCAGTATCGCCCACCCTTTGAAACCCTGTTCCAGACTGTGTGTCACATCTAATGTCGTCCGGGCAGAGAATTTTGGTCCAGGCAAGTCTAGCGGTTCATCCAAGCACATTGGAGCACATTCCAGGACACTTAATGCATGTGTTGTGCCAGATTATGTCGGGGACCCGATGGACATCAATACCGGAAATCGCGATCAGACAATTGGAATATTCTTTTTGGAATAACCCTGATAAAAAGGTAAGGACTATCTGTCAATTCCACCTTGATCCTACAATGATTTAATATCGATCCAGCCGATCAACGTATGTAGTAGGGGTGGAACGGTTCACAAAATACACGGTTCGGTTTGTATCACGGTTTTGTGGTCACGGTTTTCGGTTCGATATATACGTTGTTTTTCTTGTTTTTTTTAAATGCAACACTCCAAAAATGTAAACATGCTTCTCATTTATTTGAAAAAAAAGAAAAAAAAAAGTTTACAGCGGTTTGCCTTAAATAATGTTTGGCACACAAAGACAGAACTGACTGAAAAATATAGGCTACATTTGTCAAAGTATTAACAAACAAACAAAATAATGAAACCTTTCTATTTTTGTGGCCACATTATAGACAAAGGCCATCAACATAAAGTTGCATATGCTCAACCAGCACTAGACTTTTCCTTTCTTTAAAATAAACACAAAAAAACAATGTCAACAATGTTTAAATTCCCTGATTGTCAGTTCTTAATGGAGATTCGTTTTCCGCTTGAAATTAAAGTGCAGTATTTTAAATACAATGAAAGGAATATGGCTGGATTTCTTATCAAAAGGAAAAGTGTCACTGTGTTATTTAAAATAAATAAACAAACAAACAAATTAGAAGGCCATCAATATAAAATGCAGCATAAATCAAACACACACACTGTAGGCCTACTGTTTCAAAACAACACTACTCTGTTCATTCTATTTTTAAAATACGTACATTGTCTGTCTACATTTAATTAGACTAACATTATTTAAATATTGAGTGCAACACAGTAGGGTGGATTAATGTAATTCACACACGGAACTGTCTATGGGTTGGGCGTCCGCACGGACAATTTAGGCGTGTGGTACCTTCGTTCTCGACTCTACCTGCAGTGGAAGTTGAGTGGAGTCGAATCGAGTTGATACCATGCAGTGGGAAAGCGGCAATAGTCCCGGTTGGAGTTAGTAAACACAATGTTAGCCTTCTTGGATGTTGAATAAATGTCATTGTCTTTCGACACCCCGCCTCAGACTCCCATTTTATCCTCTGCTAGCTACGGTAACATTTCATTGATGTCTGATAATGATTTCACTGGCTGTATTGGAGCTGGCGCCAATGTGCGTTGTACTTGTAGCATCACAAACCGTGCTAACAAGATGGCAAGATGTAGGCCTATGTAATGTTAATGCAAAATGTTTTTTTTTCTACTTTTTCTCCTCCTTTTCTCTGTATTTTTCTCCCATTCCAATTTTTTGTCGTTATGCCAATTCCCCCCTCCCCTTCCTGGTCATTGCACGCATTTCCCCCCCACTTGCCGGTCTAGGGAGGGTTAAAGTCTATCACATGCTTCCTCTGATACACGTGGAGACAGCCAGCCGCTTCTTTTCACCTGACAGCAAGGACTCTCACTGGGGAAGTGTAACGCGTGGGAGGATCACACTACCTCCCCCAGTTCCCTCCCTCGCTGTGCAGGCGCCCTGACCGATCTGTAGGAGTCACTGTTTACAACGACCAGGATACACCCCACCGGCTTCCCACCCGCTGACACTGCCAATTGTGTCAGTATGGACGACCGACCAAGCCGGAGGTACCGCTGACAGCTGGATTCGATACCAGTGTCTCTGCGGTGGTAGGCAGACGCTTAGTCCGCTGCGCTATCCGGCCACCCCTAATGCCAAATGTTTTTAAAGTTGTAATGAAGATTGATTTATATTGCGCTTGCCATTTCCACGCACTTTCTACAAACTGACTAGCTGCTGCTGCTGCAGCCAGCAGCCGGCGCTTCCCCTCTCCGTGCCAAATGAAGAAATATTTTTCTTTCTGCATCCCCTGAACCGAACAATACCGTGGAGGTCGTGCCGAACGGTGTACGGTTCGAATGCATACCGTTCCACCCCTAGTATGTAGTATTCAAAACGAATGCCGTTACTGGCGGTCAGAGCATAAAAAAACGACCCCCCCCCCCCCCTTTGATGCATTCATGATGAAACATAATACCTATTATATACCTTTGATTTGGAAACAGTAGCATGTCCAAGCGAGCAACGCGGACGCATTTAGCAAAATTCACATCGCTCCATCGTTTCCAGGAAATAGCCAGGATCACTCTGAAACTATACAATATTCACGACGGGATAACACGCAAACGTATACATGAAAAAATGTATTCTTTTTAACATGTTGCACGAGGGATAGTTACTGTCAAATGAGCCATAGTATTGTCTCCATAGCTATAATATAGAATATAGATATAGCCCTGCAAACACTGCGACGCACAGTGAAAATGCCTATATTTTAAAGTGTGGCGCATTTACTACAGGATGAGGATAATAGCTGGGTGAAATATTTCTTTCAAAACCACAAACCCAAATCTACCCGACAACCGACGCCGATTTTTAAGAGATTGCTGTAAATCATTTATATGTCACATACTGTTGTTCTCTTTCCATTTTATATTTGAGAAATGTAGATGGTGAGTTGTCTCACTGCCAATATGTCCATTAACTGGAAGCCATAGCTTTAGCCTCCTGGACGGATCCCATATCCTGTACTGGCTGCGAGCGGATTTGATTAACCTAGAGTGCTTAAAAGATTGGCAGCAACAATGGATTAGTCATATATTGTGTCAGAACATCTGAACCTGAAACACCTGCACAGCCAGGCAAAACAAACGCCTTCGCTCAAAAATCAACACAGGAAGGAACGAGCTGGACGTCGTCCCGAGGCGGTGGTTCTGAACCTGTCTCATGTCAGGGACCCCCCCTTGTCCCGAGGTGGTTGTTCTGAACCTGTCTCATGTCGGGGACCCTCCCTTGTCTCTGGGCAGTGGGTCTCATGTCGGGGACCCCCAGATTGGTACACATTTGGCCGAGGACTCAGGGAGGTGACACCGATCAGAACTATTTTACAGTCATATCATTCTCTCACTGTTTGTGAATGAAATGGTGAGTGCTATCATGTGCTCTGCTACTTAGGAGGAGTCTGCCTTGCCTATATTACTACCTACTATGTTAATGTCTATACTACTATGCACTCAAGACTGTAGCACTCAAGTTCAACACTGTTTGACGAACAATGTTACTTATCCTTAACTGCCAGAGTTGTCCCCTTCCCGGCCCGCTGACTTGTTGTACAGAACTTGTGAGTTGCTTTGGTTACCCTTTTAAACCTATTCATCCCAAATCTGAACCTTCCAGAACTTGAACTTCATGGGTTCGTGATGGATTATTTGTTAGTGGGTATTTCAAAGTACCTCATATTTGGTACCATTTTGAAGCGAACAACTAGGGTTTTCCCAATGATATAAAATATGTGTATGATTATCATCATTATTATTGTTATTATTCTTCATATGTAGTTGAACTTGAACTTGTTGAACTTGAACTTGAAGATACAAATATATTTTCAAGCCCTTTACTCACATTGGATATGAAAAAATTAGTGTATGGAATGTAGACAATCTTGTGGGCAATATAGAACAGCTGACAGATTAGAAATATCATCTATTGTTCAAAAGTTATGAATGAATGAAACTAAAGATAGAAAAGAATTTTTGACGACTTCCAAAGAATTATTTTTTTAATTTTTAATTTTTTTTTATTATTACTATTATTTATATACTAATGTAATGTGTGTGTGAAAATGTTTCTAGAGTGGAAAATATTACCAAAATAAAAAGTTTCAACTTTAGCAGTCGAGCGCACCGACGTCAATGTCACTTTCTTGGCGACGGACCAATCAACCCAGGTGGGGTATCTCCCGGGCCTTTCTGTGTGGAGTTTGCATGTTCTCCCCGTGCTCGCAAGGGTTTCCCCCCGATAAGATAAACCCAATGGAAAAACATGCACAACAACAGATCGCTAACGCTGTCGCGTCCGTGACGAAGACGGGCAGGAACACTTGGATGGTCCCCGGGCGTGGCTCACGCCACAGCCCTCGTCTGCTCCCGGCTGCCCTTGGGGGGAAGGACGACGAGATGGGTTAAGCGCAGAGGAGTATCGCATCGCCGATCCTAAAAGACAATGCATGTGTGTGTGTTCCGGTGTGTGTGTGTTGATAGGTATATTCAGTTCATTAATGTCTAATATTTTACATCCAGCGCCTCTGGGTGCATAGGTCTCTGGAATGTGCCAGTGGATCGAGTGACCAGGCCAAGCCAGGCAGGCACCCAGGCCATGCACCCAGAAATACTTTGACCTGATGACCTGTGTGACCTGTGTGACCTAATGCATGGCTGTATCCGGCCACAGGCCCGTGAGAGGAGCAAACCAGATTCATCCTTAGACTACCATATACGACCAAGCCTGATCATCCATTTTTAACCAGTGGCTCGCTAAATTTGGAACCCACATAGTATAAAGCCATGGTTGTGTCATCATTCTAGAGCCTTGCAGCCCCCATGGAGGGCTGTGGACTCCAAGACTGTTCCTCGTTCTCTGTGTGTTCCTGTCAATAAATACCATTGATTGAATGCACCTTTGTTTCCTGAATCTCTGTCCAGCTGGCTCATACATATCAATCCAACAAATTCAGTTTTTATACTAACAAATGGAGGCGCTGTTGAGATTGATTTGGGCCAGCTGGCAGACACCAAGAAGGACTGCTGGTGCTTTTTCTTCAGTGACAGAACGAGAACTCCTGACATCAGAAGGAAACATGGAGAATGGAAGAAAAAGAGATGTTGAAGAAGATCCAGACATTCACTAGCAGCTGTCTGTGGCGCGTCTTCAGAATCAGCTGTGGCAACGAGGGAGCAGTCTGTGCTGGTCAGGAAGGGCTCTCTCAGGGGAGAGATGCCAGCAGCAGCCCCTGAGACCCAGACCACCAGACGGCCCTCGCCGTCCCCAGTGGAGACCAACCTACAGGCTGGAGGAGGAGGCAGCTAAAGCTGCAGGGGCCAGCTAACGCCCCATATCTCCTCCACCCAGCGAGGCCAAGCACCACAGCCTGGTACAGATCATCTACGACGAGAACAGGAAGAACAGCAGGAGGAGAGACACTGAGGCAGAGCTGAAGAAACGGGGTATCAGCTGGGAAGAGGCGGAGAAGACAGCCCAAAGACACTGAGGCAGACCACCAGAGGAGACACCTTTCCTAGAAACCGCACTCTGGAACGGGGACTTCTCGTTCATAAAGGAGACCTTATACCCTGGGAAGGGAGACCTGCATCCACCTCTGTTGGGGGAAGGGGGTCTGCGGGCGGATGCAAAGCAGCCAAGGCTGGTTGGTTCGACGTAGGATCTACCTGAACCTTTCAAACTGCTCTGATCAATATATCACCCATACTACATGAAGCATCTAACGACTATCACGGAATTATAAACGACCCCCCCCCCCTCTGTTCACCCGCGCATGATCAGTCATAACCCTTAGGACCATGTACAGTTGAAATATTTAATATAGCGTCGATCGGTATCAAACTGCATTTGATGATCTAATATATGCATTTGTGCCTATATCTCACATTCTGGGAAATACTGCAGAAAACGATAAAAACATATTTATACTCTAGATGGTATTTTCGTATGAATGTGTGAATGAAAAAGTAAAACGTTCCTACATCCTGAACGATAGGTAATCGATGTTGAATGGGCCATAGTAATGTCAATTTAGCAATACAATTAAAAAAGTTATAGCCCTGCAAAGATGGTGAACATCTCCATAGACTTACAGTACTGGCAGAGATCAAACAGCGATGGATATAAGCGTGGCAGAAAATGGGTTAATGAACTGTTGTGTTGACATATTTAATTAATGTCAAAAGAGGGGTTGATAGGTATATTCAGTTCATTAATGTCTAATATTTTACATCCAGCTCCTCTGGGTGCATAGGTCTCTGGAATGTGCCAGTGGGTCGAGTGACCAGGCCAAGCCAGGCAGGCACCCAGGCCATGCACCCAGAAATACTTTGATCTGATGACCTGTGTGACCTGTGTGACCTAATGCATGGCTGTATCCGGCCACAGGCCAGTGAGAGGACCAAACCAGATTCATCCTTAGACTACCATATACGACCAAGCCTGATCATCCATTTTTAACCAGTGGCTCGCTAAATTTGGAACCCACATAGTATAAAGCCATGGTTGTGTCATCATTCTAGAGCCTTGCAGCCAAATACCATTGATTGAATGCACCTTTGTTTCCTGAATCTCTGTCCAGCTGGCTCATACATATCAATCCAACGAATTCAGTTTTTATACTAACAGTGTTAAAAACTAACCAGTGTGTGCCACTAAAACATAGTGTCATTGCATGCCGAATAAAGACCTCTGCGACAGGTCCTGCATTATTATTTTTTTTAAATCAACCAAGGGGAGGGATTACAAATCGGAGGTATCAGAAGAGAAATCGACATCAAAACAAACCAATCAACAACGGAGGAGAAGCTCATTTTGGCGGTTTCCGACAAACCTTGTTTGTACGACCCGTGTAACAGGTCTTACCACGACCGAGATATGAACAGCAACGCCTGGAGGGCTGTGAGCAATCAATGCTAACGGTAATAATTTATGTAATGTTAGCTGAGCTAGCAACGGTAATCAGGTGGTATCACTCGTTATGCCCTGTGCACTTTAGATTCTCTATGTACACCGCCGCGCCTCACGTTCAAGCGCAAGAAAAAGGTGTCCGACCTGATCACAGCCTGAGGCAACAAGCGAAGGCCACGGTCGGTGCATTTGAGGCGCAGCTGTTAGAAGACTTGGATGACGAACGCATATCACAGAAACACATTATTATTGAACCGCTTAATTTAAAGATTAATCATACACCCTGGATTATATAAAGGCGCATCCTCCATTGCTGTAATTCTGTGTGGACTGGCAGGGGGTGCCGGCCTGGAATACGTCCCTCCTGACTTTGATTACCTAATTCCTTGGTGATCGCTCTCACAGCCGCGCTGCCTGGGGTTTTGACATGATGCGGAGAAATGTCACCAGCCGTCATGAAACTCACCGCCCCAATCAATCAATCAGCACTCTCCCACCCCTGCAGTTTGTGTGTGTATGTGTGTTTGTGTATGTGTGTGTGGGTTTGCCTATTCGCTTACTGGTTGGGGTAAGAGAGAGAGAGGGAGAGAGAGAGAGAAAGAGAGAGAGAGAGAGAGAGCGAGAGAGAGAGAGAGAGAGAGAGAGAGAGAGAGAGAGAGAGAGAGAGAGAGAGAGAGAGAGAGAGAGAGAGAGAGAGAGAGAGAGGGGTGGGGAGACCCAAAATGCACAGGCGTTCCCATTCATCAATTACTGTACCTGGAAGCTGCAGCCTGTCATAGGATGAGCAGATGGTGTGTGTGTGCTCGTGTGTGTGTGTGTGTGTGTGTGTGTGTGTGTGTGTGTGTGTGTGTGTGTGTGTGTGTGTGTGTGTGTGTGTGTGTGTGTGTGTGTGTGTGAAAATGAGTGGTGTTTGTTTGTGTGTTTGCGTTTGTGCATGTGTGTGTGTGTGTGTGTGTGGTGTGTGTGTGTGTGTGTGTGTGTGTGTGTGTGTGTGTGTGTGTGTGTGTGTGTGTGTGTGTGCGTGTGTGTGTGTGTGTGTGCGTGCGTGTGTGTGTGCGTGCGTGTGTGCGTGTGTGTGTGTGTGTGTGTGTGTGTGTGTGTGTGTGTGTGTGTGTGTGTGTGTGTGTGTGTATGGGAAAGACAGACAGACATGGACATGAGATTTAGATGCAAAGGTGTGTGCTCTAGAGAGAGAGAAGGAAGCAGGTGGGGGTTGGGGGTAACATCTCCGTCCTCTCACTCCGCTCACTGATAGCCACAGGATAACTAATCAATCTACCTGCCTCAGAGAGCTGGAGAGGTACAGGGAGACAAGATTAGCAGAGAAAGATCGCATCAACCGATTGCCCTGTTGGCCATTCAAGAGACGCATGAATGTTCCATGGCTATTGACAGACACAAAGAAACTTTCTCATTGTCATACTGTACATAAACAAATTTCAATTAATTGAATATGTAATATAATCCTGTTTTCTTGTGAAAAGTAACTGAACGGAATGTTTTTTTCTGTCTCCACAGCTGAGGAACAATGCATATTTACACCTCAAACAACCGGAATGGTGTTCACGATTGAACAGGACCCTGGTGAAAAAGATAAATTTTCGAGCTTCAACTCTTTCTTCTTGTGTGGAACAACAAAACAAAAAAATTAATAAAAACAAAAGAATTCTGAGTTTATCCGTTCTTCTCCAACCAACAACTGAACGTAGCTATGGTAATCCTATTATACGCTCACCATGGTAACATTTAAAAAGCATGGTATCTTTAGTGGTTTCATACCACTGCAGGGAGAGTTTCGCAAAAGCACAGACAAAACCAACAAAGGCTATACGGTTTTCTCTCTAAAAGTTTTAGAACTTGCCAAAATCTTCCTCTCACCCAGACAACATTACTCGTGCAAATCTTCTTCAGTGGGTAGATGTGTGTGTGTCTCTCTCTCTCTCTCTCTCTCTCTCTCTCTCTCTCTCTCTCTCTCTCTCTCTTCTAGGGGCTGTCATATTGCATCAGTGCTCTGCTGATTACTTCCACCTTGTCTCTCGCGTCAGGAAATGATTCTGACACGCACTCACACCCTGCTTTCTCCGCATCAATATGCGTGCGATGGAAAAACTGCAGACAGTAAATAAATAATGAAAGTGAAGGTAGAGAGGGAGGCTCTCTCTCTCACTCTCTCTCTCTCTCTCTCTTTCCTCTGTGTGTGTGTGGGAGACTCAAGGTGCCTAAAGTATTGTGTGCATTGTGTAAGGGTACATTATAGGTGTCTTCTTTACTGTGAGTGTCTGCATGTATACACCTTCTCTTCACAGATGGCGTTGGATACGAGGAGGTCAAACTCCTGTGAAATGTATTTGCATAAAATACATCCAAACTTAAATGAAGGAGTATGCGGAAGAAGCTTAGGTTTTGAAACGCATACTTTGGAATTCGCGGCTATAGTCTCCACAATATCCATAGGAGAATTATGTGATGCGGGCGTCTCAGTCGTAATAAGGTGTGGTGTGGTGGGTCAAGGAAGGGGAGATGGAGAAAATGCAATCCTGTTACTCAGGTTCCAGCCACGTTCGCCCTTGTGTCTTCAGCATACCCGTGATTTCCCCCCATCATATCCTTCCACGCCGAGTAGGCTACTCCCTCATAATAATGTGCATGTGGATTTTTTCCCTGCCACTCCTGAGTGCCAGGGAATCTGCCAGCGCAGTGAGTGAGCATCGTCAGTCAAAATCCCTAAAGGGATTACCACAGAGGCTCTGCATCCCTGCCGAGGACACAGAGAGAGGGGAAGCGCCACCTGGCTGCCCTAGTTACCCTGATGCCCAGTTCCAATGCGTGACGTCACAGTATGGGTGACAGGTGTGGAGCCAGGGTCCTTCCTTTTTCCTTTTAGTCTTTTCTGTTAGTGAGCAACTGGTTGATGTTTTAAGTTTCTGTCAGACACAAAGACTACATACAGGATGCAGCACGGTGGTGTAGTGGTTAACATTGTCAACCTCACAGCTAGAAGGTCCAGGGTTCGATTTCCGCTTGGGGACCAGGTTTCTGTGTTGTCAGGTACCCAGGTGGGGTATCTCCCAGGCCTTTCTGTGTGGAGTTTGCATGTTCTCCCCCTCTGTGCTCACAAGGGTTTCCCCCCCGATAAGATAAACCCAATGGAAAAACATGCACAACAACAGATCGATAACGCTGTGGCGTCCTTGACGAAGACGGACAGGAGCACTTGGATTGGGCCCCGGGGCGCGGCTCACGTTGACGCCCTATCTGCTCCCGGCTGCCCATGGGGGGAAGGACGACGGGATGGGTTAGGCGCAGAGACTCTATCGCATCGGCGACTGAGAAAAAGACAATGCATGTGTGTGTGTATCCCGTGTGTGTGTGTGCCGCTCCAATTGCATGTCCAGTTCGTTGCATGCCGATTAAAGACCCCCTAAAGAGGTCCTGCATTATTATTATTATTATTATTATTATTATTATTATTATTATTATTATTATTATTATTATTATTATTATTATTATTATTATTATAGTATACTCCACTATTCCTGTATCAAAATGCCAGCTAAAATATGGACCAATCATATCCCACGTGAATCAAACGTGGCGTAATGTTGAGAGGTCCTGTGCGGTTAAATGCCGTGGCACCTCGACTCTCCAATTTATCATAACCAGCAACTACTTGTTGGGCACAAACCTATTAATATTCCTCAATGGGAGAAGAGGGGAGTTCATACTCTGGAAGATATATATGATAAAAACGGTCTTAGAGCGTTTCAGGACCTAAAAGAGTTTTATGATATACCTAGCGAATCATTCTTCCTTTACCTTCAACTAAGGTCGGCGCTCAGGGCCCACGGGGTACCGTGGGCTCAGGCATTGCACCCACACCCTTTTGTCAGGGGGGGGGATTGGGGGAGGAAGTGTGAAATGTCTAATGTATTTTGTGTTGTTTATAGTGTTTTTGATTTTGTACTCTATATTTTATATTTTGTATTTGGTTCTTTGTATTTTGTAATCATTACTCAAGTTTTAAGTCTGTATTTATTATTTTTATTGTCTTGTCATTATTATTATTATTATTATTATTATTATTATTGTTGATGTCAATGTTGTGTTTGTTGTTGTAAAAAAAATATTGAAAATAAAAATGTTATCAAAAATAAAAAAAATTATGTCAGACGGTGTCTCAGTGTCTGCCGAGGCCTAGCGATCTCCCCGCTTTGTTGTTACCTTCACATTTTATTTATATAAATGATATAAAGGAGAGGTCACAGGGTCACTCACGTCCACAGGTTTCTCCCTCTAGGGGTTATGTTTTGTAACTGTAACGAACAGGTCAGGAGAGACTCAAGAAAATGAAAACCTTGGCCCGATGCTACAGGAAAGGTCAGGGAGTCATCAGTACATTTCTTTAGCTCGGGGGCCATGAATGTGTACAGCAAATTAATCACTGCTACTTTTTAAGGTATCTTGTTATTGGTTTGACCTAATAGTGGCGCTAGACAAAAAGTTATCGAAACAAAATCAATTGGTTTGTTCCCATAGGGGTCATGCATGTGCACAGCAAATCAACTTTTTTGAGATATCTTGTTCTCAGTTTGGCCTGATGGTGGTGCTAGAGGAAAGGTCAGGGGGTCACAAAAAGGAATAGAGTTTTTCCTCCTGGGGTCATGAATGTCCACAGCAAATTCTTCCATTATTTTTCAATATCTCATTCACAGGACTTACTTGCACTCAAATTTACTTATTTAGAGATGGGACTGGTTACATATCCTCCACCCTGGTTTCTCCTTGGTGTGGGTAAAATGCATAATCAATCTTACAAGTCTAAATCCATGTATAGGATATGACTGTGGGGCAACCAGTAATCTAAAGTAAAGATAAAAAACGGTCATGAGTAATTATACTATATCTTTACTCCATGTTTCTTATAAAATCTTCTGAAGGCAGAAACTATATTTCTTATAATCTTTATCCATATCGGGTGGTATTTGGTATTCTATAAGCCCCGCCCCTCTGTCCAACTTACATAACATCCCCAGATCTGTCCCCGCTGACAAGATCCATTGCAGTTGCACATTATTAGATTGGCAAAATTAGCCTTTATTTGCTGAAAGGGGAGGAACGGGTGGTCCCCTGAAGCCTAACTGGTCGCAGCTTATCACAAATGACATGCTTGTTCGTCTTTTAATTCTTCAAATAATCCCCAAGACTTTCAAAACACCTTGGATAAAAAATAATTGTGACAAAAAAACAGACTAGTGGTGCCATAATGATTCCTGGGAAAACATTGCATTTTTAGGTTTGAAGGCCTTCACAGTCCTGACATGCAGTGGTAAGACTCCTGAAAGCTACAGATGGAATTCTGCCTGCAATCAAGGGCCGTAGGTTTGATTTTGAAAGTGGTGGGGATGCAAATCAATTGTTATACATAGCAATGGCATGAATTACCAGAGGGAAAAAAAGTGGTTGAAAACAAAGCTTCAATCATTAAGATGTTTCTATGATTCCTTTTGTATCCCTGTGACCACTGGCCTGTGTCCATGCCTATAGCATGAAGAGGCAGAATACTACCAGCATTCCCCTTGGAAATGGAGTTCATAGTCAGAAAAACCATGCGACATGCATCATTATCCAGATTAGTATGGGTATTTCCCAGCTATATTGGGTTTCCCATAGTTGGGAATCGTGGGATATAAGCTTACTCCAGCAATTGTAAAAGGGATATGGTGGAAACTCATAGATGGAATCTCACAAATGATGGTAATTTTAATTAATGTGAACCTGACAGACCCTGGCACCATGCCCCGCAGCACTCCTAACACAGCTGCATGTAAGGGAGGCGTGAGCAATAGAATCTGTATTTCTCATCTAGTAGGAACGGGAGGGAGTTAACTTTGTGGAGCTGATGGAAACGATATTTTATTCAAACGCATAATGCAATTAATATCAAATTAGTGGTAGGGACAATTTCGGGTCATTAGAAAGTGGTACCATAAATTATGCTCATCATATTTAGCGTCATATTGGGCACTTGCACTTTACTGTAGACTAGAATCCACTGTGAGGCACTTTATTGTAGACTAGAACCCATTGTGATGCACTTTACTGTAGACGAGAACCCATAGGGAGGGTAGTGGTTACGCCATTGTTGTTTCTGCCGGTCCACCTCGCTTGAAATTGCAATGTATTTCCAATGGACACATTTCTAAATCGTCTCGTTTAAAACAAATAAAGCATGAACATTTGCATGGTGTACCTTTCTGTGTGTATTCATCCACAATCTATAGCTCAACATGAAACAATTAGAAATTAATCGTAAAATAATTACGTCTAATTTTATTTCAACCAAAAATGCTTAAACGATAATGTTAGTGATAGAAGGGAACTCATTTTGTGCAAAAATGGAAAGCTTGCCAATGTTCATGAGGCAGACTTATTACAATAGCCGATAATAAATGTTCCCAATGATAAATCCCTATACAGGTGGACTGCGCGGGAAACTAAAGTGAGACTACACCTCCCTATTGTGATGCACTTTAGATTGGAACCCATTGTGATGCACTTTACTCTACACCAGAATGCATTGTGATGCACGTTACTCTAGACCAGAACCCATTGTGATGCACTTTAGATTGGAATCCATTGTGATACTTTACTCTAGACTAGAAGCCATTGTGATGCACTTTACTCTAGACCAGAACCCATTGTGATGCACTTTAGATTGGAATCCATTGTGATTTGTGATACTTTACTCTAGACTAGAAGCCATTGTGATGCACTTTACTCTAGACTAGAAACCATTGTGATGGACTTTACTCTAGACCAGAATCCATTGTGATGCACTTTACTCTAGACTAGAAGCCACTGTGATGCACTTTACTCTACACCAGAATCTATTGTGATGCACTTTACTCTAGACTAGAAGCCACTGTGATGCACTTTACTCTAGACCAGAAGCCACTGTGATGCATTTGACTCTAGACTGGAATCCACTGTGATGCACTTTACTCTAGACC
>NC_140171.1:29308004-29343009 GCF_963971535.1 Notolepis coatsorum
TCTAGACCAGAATGCATTGTGATGCACGTTACTCTAGACCAGAACCCATTGTGATGCACTTTACTCTAGACCAGAACCCATTGTGATGCACTTTACTCTAGACCAGAATCCATTGTGATGCACTTTACTCTAGACTAGAAGCCATTGTGATGCACTTTACTTTAGACTAGAAGCCACTGTGATGCACTTTACTCTACACTAGAAACCATTGTGATGCACTTTACTCTAGACTAGAACCCATTGTGATGCACTTTACTCTAGACTAGAATCCATTGTGATACACTTTACTCTAGACTAGAAGCCACTGTGATGCACTTTAATCTAGACCAGAATCCATTGTGATGCACTTTACTCTAGACCAGAATCCATTGTGATGCATTTTACTCTAGACTAGAAGCCACTGTGATGCACTTTACTCTAGACCAGAATCCATTGTGATGCACTTTACTCTAGACTAGAAGCCATTGTGATGCACTTTACTCTAGACCAGAATCCATTGTGATGCATTTTACTCTAGACTAGAAGCCACTGTGATACACTTTACTCTAGACCAGAATCCATTGTGATGCACTTTACTCTAGACCAGAATCCATTGTGATGCATTTTACTCTAGACTAGAAGCCACTGTGATGCACTTTACTCTAGACCAGAATCCATTGTGACGACTAGGGGGTGATTATGTCTGGTTTTTAACTTTTGCATTGTGCTTTATGCTGCCTGTTGCTGTGTTGCTCTTGGACTGTGAAATAATATTGCCCTCTGGGATACTAATAAAGTTGAACTGAACTGAACTGAACTGAACTGAACAGAACAGACTGAGAGAACATTTGGTTTCGGATGAATAAAACAGGCAAGAGGATGGGGAGAATCTCCCAGTGCCCCCTGCGTTCATCCAATAGATGACACATTTGGCACATCTTGCTCCTCCAACACACACACACATGCACACACACACATGCACACGCATTAAAAATTGCCGGTGCCCCTTCAGTTCTCTCTCTCTCTCTCTGCCCCACCCCCTCTGCTGTGAGCGTGAAGGAGGAAACAGAACATTTGCCACTGGGCCTTGGGGACTTTAAATCTCAGCTCCAGAATGCAGGGTGTAGGAGGTGGGAGGGAGGGAGGGAGGGAGGGAGGGAGGGAGGGAGGGAGGGAGGGAGGGAGGGAGGGAGGGAGGGAGGGGGGTGCGGATTAGAAAGAGCCGTCACGATGTTATTTAATCTCCCCGGTCGGCAAGTGAGCCCGCGTGGCCCTGATGCACCTTATCACCTCCTGATCACCTGCGAAGAGGGGATTTGGCCCCCAGACGCCACACCGCTGCCGTCGCCGCGGAAACAGCTCAAAATATCTCCCCGGCAGGGCCGGCCCTCGCCAGCCGGCTGCTCAAATCCGGCGCGCTCAGCCGGGGGAAGGGGGGCGTGGCGAGGTCGGTCTCGGATGATTTCCCCTTGCTTTGCTCCTTTCCCTCAGCATTGACCTCCCCACTTATCCCCGGCTAGAGCCCAAATGTGTGCCCCCTGTCCTTTCCCCCTCCTCCCTACTGTCCCCGCTCTCTCCCTCTCTGTGCTTCCATGTCCCCCCCCCCTCCTCCCTACTGTCCCCGCTCTCTCTCCCTCTCTGCTTCCATGTCGTCGTCCCCCCTCCCCCACTGCCCCCTGCCCCCCCCCCCCCCCCCCCCCCCGCCGCCGCTGAGAGCCAAAGACCCGGAAATCGTTCAATTGCACAAGCCATCTCAGGAGCCTGTCTCGCTTCAACCACCCACCCCCACCCCCCCACCATCTCCTCCTTCCCTCCCTCCCTCCCCCCGAGTGCATTCCAGCATGACAAACCACATGGGATTTCAGTAGTTCTTTAAAGCCCTCTGCCTCTGGGAACCACTCTCCTCCATGCGACATTTTAGTATTCCAGGGAATACGTGACTGGGGAAGTAACCAACGATGCTATATTTCTCTCCCCTCCTTTTCCAGAAGGATGTGATTTTCCGTCGACGCTTTGCAGCGGGGTATGAGAGATAGGAGAATAACACTAACAGGTGATCGTCACTGATCACAGATTGATTTTTCTTTCTTTTTTTTCTCTCTCTCCGTTGAACGGTTTATTTAACATGAAAGGTTTAAAAAATATATATATAATAATAATAAAAAAAAGAAACTCTTTGGTTTCTTCGTTCACATCAAAACCTTTCCGTCAGAATAATTTTTCTGAAGTCCTTTTTTTATTTTAACACATAAAAGCATCACAACAACAATATACAAATTCTTAGTAATCTTTAAAACCAAAACACATTTACACATGCAACAATAGGGTTTTAAGACAATGAGTAACTTATTGAATAATTTTGTTTTTGGAATGTGTTAATTCTTAGCTTCAGCTCAACAGACTACTGCAGGAAGTGCTGGTAGTGTACTCTGCAGGAGAAAGGTCCAGACTACCCCTTTAGTTCCAGAACAACCAGGTATGTCAGATATGTATACTGTACTGAATGCTTTAACATAACCTACAATTCCTTTACTGGTATTACTCCCTACCTTTTAGACAGTTTGTGTACAATCTCTAGCGTCCCCGTCCCCCCCAAAAAACAAACAAAAACAAAATACATTAAAACAATTTAAAATAAAAGATAAAGGATGGTCCCAATGACCTTTGCAGATACATTAAAAGCTCATTTTATCATCTTTGAGAGAAGGCTTGTCTAGCCTGCGACGGTCTGGCGCTGCTGTTTACAATGAAATGATGCTCCTTTTGACTTTATACAAAGTGCAACTCGCCACACAAGACAATGTGCCCTGCTCAGTCGTAAACGAGTTGACCAAAATGAGATAAGCACCAAATAAACCGTACAAAAAACCAACCTGTACCGTCCTCTTAACGCCGGGTTTCTTTGAGATACATCACACATCAGCAGAGACGCTGGTACATTTCCCCCTTGGCCACAGAAATGAGTTGCAGATGAAACAAAAGACAGAAGTGGGTGAAGGTAATTCAGCTTCGATACAGTCATTTAAAAGTGAACCGAAATTAAAGGGTGCAGAATAATCAACAAAAGAGATTATTGCTCCAGACTACAGAGTGGGTCGTGTTCGTCATGATGTCGTCCGTCCTTGTGGCCATCTTCTGGGTTCTTAACGGATTCAGTATGATTGCATGATTGTCTATTGAGTCCTTTACATAAGATCGGCTGTAAACTCGATAAACAGCCGTGACACTGAAAACACATTCATAGACACCAAAAATATACATTATGATACTGTCAAAAGGTACAATAATTACACAGAAAAGGAAATTACAGAGTTAAACCAACACCATAATGTTTTCATTTATCTTTTCTCCCCCGCCTTTCTCCTCGGCCTTCTCCTCCTCCTCTCCAAATCTGATGGGTCGGGGTGGGGGGGGTCGGGGTTGGGAGGGGAGGGGGGGTTTGGGGGTCGGGTTCTGTGAACCCCACAAGTGCTTCTGGTAGAGTCAGAGTTCCACCTGTCCTCCTGTCGTACGGGCCGGCCGTGGTGGTTTTGGACGCTCTAAAAGAACCACCGGAACGCCTCGCCGGTGTTGACTGGTGTCCTCTGTAGGGAGACACAAAAGGGGAGACACGTTTTAATTTACAAGAATTCAAGGTCATGAATTTTCTCATGATTAAAGCAAGGAGAAGAAATGTATAGCTGATGAGGAAAAAACTTAAAATATTGCCGCTGGCGGTGCCTGGGCAATATGAGGTTGCCTTACGTTAAAAAACAAAACCGAAGGGCATTTAAAAACTGCCGTCATCCGCAACCTCAAACCCCAGTGCAGTATTTCATCAAAGAGCAAAGCCAAGGTGAAACACATCCACCTCCCACCCACACAACCAAATAATCATTACACCGGATGAAATATTCAATACAAACTCCCAAGAAGCAACAATGAGGCATTTAATTACTGCGAGCTCCAGCCGCAGTGAGGAGGAACAGCGCATCATTTCAATTTGAGGCTACGCCAGCACCCCTCCCCCATTCTCCCCCCAAAACCCCCTACGCTAGAGTGACAGCCTCTCCTTTTGGAAACTCATTTGGCAGTCAAAAACATAGAATACTGAAGTCTCCCACCAATCCCCATGACCAATTAGCAAGTTTTTTGATTATTTTCGTCTGCCGTTAACGGGGGGACGGGGGGACGGGGGGGGCGGGGGGGACGGTGCATGATCACAACCCAAATCGCTTTAGTCTGAGAGGAGGAAAATTTTACATTTTATAACAAGTGTCATCTGTGACTCTTTTCAAAAAGTGAGCTGATGAGTGTCTCAAGCTGATGAGTGTCTCAGATGAGTGTCTCTGATGAGTGTCTCTGATGAGTGTCTCAAGCTGATGAGTGTCTCATATGAGTGTCTCTGGTGAGCAGGGAGCGAAATTAAAGCCCGCCAAGCGCCATTGGCGGGCAGATTTTCCGTTTGGCGGGTGGGACTGAGAGGTCTGTCCGCCATGTGGCGGGCAACGAAACAGTCATGTGAAAACCGATCGAATAACATGATCCAATTCTTAGCGGAGTTCTCACTCGCTGTCAAGCACAGAGACATGCAACGCGCTGCTCCTCCCTCCTACAGCCCCTCCCAACCCCATGTAAACAGAGAGGCTAGAGTCTAACGTTAGCTACCGTTACAAAATGACCCAGTCAACTATTCACTTTTAGTTTAATACTGAGGCATTGTCCGTTATCTAGCCGGCTAGCTACTGATAGCTCCCGATATCAACAAATGCTCCAGCAAGTCTAGTAGTGCATAATACCTCCGTTGGATAGGTAGCTACCTAGTACACGTTAGCTCCAGTAGGGTCCAGCTGCAGCGCTGGAGAATCCTTGCTGGAGCTGGAGGCTACAGTATAGGGCCAGCTGCAGCGCCGGAGAATCCTTGCTGGAGCTGGAGGCTACTTGAGTATACACACAGACAGTGGAGCTGTTTGCAGATAGCGAGAATTTTGACTTGTTGCGTGGTGGCGATGTCTCGCAGATAATACAACTACAAGTATGATTATATAATATATATATTTTATAAAAAAAAGAAAAATAAAAAAAATTGGCTGGTAAGAAATATGCTTGGCGGATAGATTTTTCTCATCTACCAGCCACTGGCCGGTGAGTCAAAAAGTTAATTTCGCTCCCTGCTGGTGAGTGTCTCAAGCTGATGAGTGTCTCAGATGAGTGTCTCAAGCTGATGAGTATCTCAGATGAGTGTCTCAAGCTGATGAGTGTCTCAGATGAGTGTCTCAAGCTGATGAGTGTCTCAGATGAGTGTCTCAAGCTGATGAGTGTCTCTGATGAGTGTCTCTGATGAGTGTCTCTGATGAGTGTCTCAGATGAGTGTCTCAAGCTGATGAGTGTCTCAGGCTGATGAGTGTCTCAGATGAGTGTCTCAAGCTGATGAGTGTCTCAGATGAGTGTCTCAAGCTGATGAGTGTCTCAAGCTGATGAGTGTCTCAAGCTGATGAGTGTCTCAAGCTGATGAGTGTCTCAGATGAGTGTCTCTGATGAGTGTCTCAGATGAGTGTCTCAAGCTGATGAGTGTCTCAGATGAGTGTCTCAGATGAGTGTCTCAGGCTGAAGAGTGTCTCAGGCTGAAGAGTGTCTCTGATGAGTGTCTCTGATGAGTGTCTCTGATGAGTGTCTCAAGCTGATGAGTGTCTCAAGCTGATGAGTGTCTGATGAGTGTCTCAGGCTGATGAGTGTATCAAGCTGATGAGTGTCTCAAGCTGATGAGTGTCTCAAGCTGATGAGTGTCTCAGATGAGTGTCTCAAGCTGATGAGTGTCTCAGATGAGTGTCTCAAGCTGATGAGTGTCTCAGATGAGTGTCTCAAGCTGATGAGTGTCTCAAGCTGATGAGTGTCTCAAGCTGATGAGTGTCTCAGATGAGTGTCTCAAGCCGATGAGTGTCTCAGATGAGTGTCTCAAGCTGATGAGTGTCTCAGGCTGAAGAGTGTCTCAAGCTAATGAGTGTCTCAAGCTGATGAGTGTCTCAAGCTGATGAGTGTCTCAGATGAGTGTCTCAAGCTGATGAGTGTCTCAGATGAGTGTCTCAAGCCGATGAGTGTCTCAGATGAGTGTCTCAAGCTGATGAGTGTCTCAAGCTGATGAGTGTCTCAGGCTGATGAGTGTCTCAGGCTGAAGAGTGTCTCTGATGAGTGTCTCTGATGAGTGTCTCTGATGAGTGTCTCTGATGAGTGTCTCAAGCTGATGAGTGTTCCTGATGAGTGTCTCGTCTGAGTGTCTCAGGCTGATGAGTGACAGGCTGTCTAATGCAGCTAAAAAGATCTTGGTGAAAAAAGATAGGCCCATATAGAGTTTACAAAATTTGCAGCAGTGGCACTAGACATGTTTTTTTTAACTTAATGACGTGATGTTTTTTTTAAGCTTGGAAAATTGTGTTATGAAACTTGAGATTACAAGGAATCCGTTGATACCAATCACTTCATGCTAACATACCCAGAAAGAGGTTAAATAGGGCTACAAGATTTACAGATAATTATTATAATTCTGCTATATTGTATATTACACAGGTTAGCAATATTTTGTCTGGCTAAAAGCTTTATTTAGGCTAACGTTAGCCAGTGCAAAACTAGGTGTCACCAGCCAGCTAAGCTAGCTAGCTAATATAGCTAACATTAGTGAACCTATCTTCAGCAATTTTGTGTCTCATTGTTATAATTCAATTGTTGTATTTTATCAAAATTATATTAGCACTATATCGGTCATTGGCTGCCCTGCTCTCTCAATATCGGTATTGGCATTGGCTATTGAAAAACCCCATATTGGTCGACCACTTGACTCAAGTATCACAACACACCGCGATATACAGTACATGATACACACCCCCACAACGACATGTGACCCGGGCCGGCCAATAGTAATCATTATGGTATCTTCTTTCAGAGTCCCTGAGGCAAAACCCCCAGTCACATTCACTGCAAGCCTAATCATCTCACCGAATTGGCCTGTTAAACCATTATAAGCCAACAGTCATTACCCACACTAAATAAACAAACAAACTAGCAGAGTGCAAAATGATGTCTGGTTTATAATAGGCTTAAACAAAGCAAAGGCGAGACCAGGGATACTCTAAGATCTTAGTTCAGGAGCCACTTTTACAAACTGACAGCTAAGTGGAGTGAAGTACTGTATATGGTTGAGGAGGTAAATCAAAATTAATGTATGATCAGTGCAGCCTTCCAGCTATGAGTTAGATAAATGTATATTAACTATATGGTATATGGACCCCTTACAATGGGACATTTTGATAGAATATAGTTGCAATGAACAGAATATTTTTCGACATTTAGAATTGTGCTAACATACCATTACAGAGAAACTGAAGGACAAATGTATATAAAGGTGTCTGGTGTAATAACTTCAAAATGTCAAGGTGAGACTGAAAGAAAAGCATGTCACATTACAATATATTTTTCATCCAGAGGGTGACGGAAGCCTTTCACAGGGGCACAAGTGAAGTGGTCCCAGTGCTGGACAGTGGAGTATCATTGGTTTAAATATATTGTAAGGCTGCCACGTCACCGACGGGTGCTTGCTAATCACGGGATTCTTTAAAACCTTGATCTCCAACCTTTGTCAATAAAGTTGTACATGTTTTAATTGATTGTTATCCTTACTTGTCTTATTGTTACGATTTTATTATGCCGTGTGATTTTATATGCCTTTTTTAGCTTAACTCTGTATGTACACTCGGCGTGACTGTAGATGAGGGAAACCTCATTTGCCTTTAGAGTTTAAATAAAGGTTTGAAATTAAATGAAATGAGATGTCATAATTTTAAGGATTGTTTGCTGCTTTGAGCGCCACAAGCCGAGTGACATTCAGCTCCATTTTATTGGAGTGATGGCAGATATCTCCAAAACTAGACAAATCACACCAAAATGATCTGGAAGGATATATAGCACTCCGGGTGAGGGGGACATTTTTTTTAATTAAATAACTTTTTATTTTGGGTGAACTGCCCCCTAAGTGAGTAGAGCAAGGCATAAAATCATAGGCTTCCATTAATACTAGATTCAATTTAGTAATGAAAATACACACCAAGTTAAAAAGAACAGCATACACTAGATTTAGATCTAGTGTTATTAATACTATGAAGAGGTGCCTGCCCCTGTGATTTGTTACTCCTGTTCAGTGCTTTTACCACCATGTTCACCATAGGCTGGTATGTTGTGCCACACATACTGTATACAGTTAATCCTAATACCCAGCAGGTGTCCAAAAGACACAACAGAGGTATAACATTGTGTCGGCTACATATGCCAACCTTGGACAGAACTTGACCAATCATTCCAAATGCCGTTCAGCCACAATGCTAATGTTAATTGAAAATCAGCAATAAGCCATTAAATGGTAAATGGCTGCATTTATATATCGCCTTTATCCAAAGTGCTTTACAATTTGTTCCTCACATTTTACCCGTTCACCCACACATTCACACACCGATGGCAGAGGCAACCATACAAGGTGCCAACCTGCACATTGGGAGCAATTAGGGGTTATGTGTTTTGCTCAGGGATACTTCGACACGCTGCCCGGGAGAAGCGGGAATCGAACCGGGAACCCCTCGATTACCAGACGACTGCTCTACTTCCTGAGCCACTAAGCAACAACTGGAAAGCTTAAAAATGATCATATTTATTCCCTGCTAAACGAGAAAAAAACAGCTCGCTCTGTTGCGTCTTGCTCTGTTGATTGGTTGGTCCACAAAAGTGTCCCTGTCCTCTAGCGGTTAGCCTCACCTAAGAGGCTGAAATGTGGCATGGAGGTCAAGTGTGTGTGTGTGTGTGTGTGTGTGTGTGTGTGTGTGTGTGTGTGTGTGTGTGTGTGTGTGTGTGTGTGTGTGTGTGTGTGTGTGTGTGTGTGTGTGTGTGTGTGTGTGTGTGTGTGTGTGTGTGTGTGTGTGTGTGTGTGAGGATGCACGTGTGTGTGTGTGTGTGTGTGTGTGTGTGTGTGTGTGTGTGTGTGTGTGTGTGTGTGTGTGTGTAGGATGCACGTGTGTGTGTGTGTGTGTGTGTGTGTGTGTGTGTGTGTGTGTGTGTGTGTGTGTGTGTGTGTGTGTGTGTGTGTGTGTGTGTGTGTGTGTGTGTGTGTGTGTGTGTGTGTGTGCACGGTAGCACCTATTGCGGATTTACACTTGTTTTTAACGAGAAATTCAAACGAGTTATTTGCAATTCTATACAGTCACCCTAGGCTACTATAGAGACTACAGTTACCATAATGCAGTGGCGGAAGAAGTACACAGAAGTTCCTTCACTAAAGTAGAAACACTGTAAATGAGTACTCTGGTAAAAGGCCTCCATTCAAATGATATGTAAGTAAAAGTAGAGAAGTATTTCTATAGTATCTAAAGTAAAAGTAGGCATTCTAAACGCCCCAGATTACGTCTATCTCTACTTTACCTACCATATGACCGAGGAGGCCTGAAATGCCCAAATATCCAATGGTATTACTGGGCAGCACAATTGCGGACGATCATGTTTTACTTCTCATCGGAGAATCCCCCTGCTTGGATCCATTCAGAATCCTGCTCTGTTAAACCGAGCTTACCCTTGCACCTGTATTTGTATTCTGGAGACCGTAAATATCTGAAGAAAAATACAGACAACCCCATTATTTTAAACATGATAGATGTGTGGTTTGACACACTCAAATATTTGAATATAAATACATCCCGATCCAGGTTCAGTCCTATTTGGGGCAATGCCAATTTTAAATCAGGGCAAAACGATAGTGGATTTAAAGTATGGGCTGAAAAGGGGTTAAGGAAAGTGCAAGACGTATACAGGGAGGAGGATGAAGTATTCATGTCCTTTGCGGAAATATCTACAAAATATGATATTCTGAAACATCACTTTTTTTTAAATATCTTCAGCTAAGGAGTTTTATATCATCTCAGAACCATTCATTGGATATACCGAACATTTCCATCTTAGAGGTAGCAGTCACTAGACACTGTTATGGTAAAGGTCTAATTTCAATGCTATACGACTTATTTGTATCTGGTTCAGATGAATCATCTGAATCAAAACTGAATCAATGGAACGAAGACATAGAGGAGGAAATATCTTTAGAAGAATGGAGCGTGGCATGTAAAGAGGCACAGAGTCAGACAGTCAGTAGCAACCTAAAACTTATACAATATAAATGGCTGATGCGTACATATATAACTCCTGTTAAATTGCATAAGTTTAATGATAATATTCCAGATACTTGTATTAAGTGTAGTGAGGAAAGGGGGACACTGTTCCACTGCATATGGGAATGTGTGAAAGTGAAAACCTTCTGGCAAGATGTTATTGATCTGATCGATCAAATTTTATCAAAGAAGTTGCCATTGAATCCCAAGCTATTTATTCTTGGTTTATATCCTACCACCCCACATCTACAACGCAAAGAGTTTAGATTTATAGATATGTGCATATTACAAGCAAAACGTGTAATAGCTCTTAATTGGAAAAATGTTGATGGACCAAGAATTGGTATGTGGATTAAAGAAATGGCTTCAAATATGTCAATGGAAAAGATGGTGTATATTGTTAGACGTAAACAAAACATTTTTGATAATGCTTGGGGACCATTTGTGTACTTCTTAAAGCATAATATGAATGTTGGGAACTTGCTTCAACAAGAACAGGATTAGGGGGAGTACTGTGGGACAACTCTTATTATTGTGTAAAAACGACAAGAAACACCCTTTACTTAATGTGTAAAACATTTTGGTTGTATTATTATTTATTTATGTTTAATTTTAATTTTTTATTATTTAAATCTGTATCCTTCCTGTGTGAACCTGTTTTTGAAGTTAATTATTATTTTGTGTGGGGTGGGGTTAGGGGAGGGAGAAAGGGGTGAACATGTTTGCTGAATATACTGCTCTGCTGATATACATGTTGTAATTTGCAAACTAAAACCCAATAAATATATTGTTAAAGTAGGCATTCTACATGACTTTTGTATCCCAGTGCTTGGGAGCATTCAACCCTCGATCCATTGACCTATACAGGTGATGTTAAAGTGATAACTGATGGTGCAGTTATGCTGCTCTGATGAAAGATTGTGTTAAAGTGGTATATGGTCCAGTTATGCTGCTCTGATTAAAGGTTATGCTAAAGTGGTATGTGGTCCAGTTATGCTGCTCTGATTACATCATCTTGAAGTTGACAGGCTTCAAAATGTGAAAGTACATTAACTTTTAGTTTTCTATGCAAAATATTTTTCTTCAAAGTAACTAGTAACTGGTTCAGATAAATGTAGTGGAGTAAAAGTATTTAAAGTTCTCTAAAATGACAATACTCACGTAATGTACAAGTAGTTACATTCCACCACTGCCATAATGCAACTTGTTTGTTTACTTTCTCTTATCCGTTAAGTGCCAAAAGTAAAATGAAAAGGTTTGTTAAAGGAAACAATCGCTGTGATGTGCCATTGAAATGTGAGTGAAAAATAACTTTTTCCATCTTCTTCCCTTTGTTCCTGAGTGTAGCCTGCTGCACAGATAATAACGAATGCAATAACCATTACATTTTGTTGCATTTTTATTATCCATATATTTATTTTCTTATATCTATTCCTAAAAAAGTGTCATCATTTGTCATTGACCCATCACTGACCCATCCTGCTCCGGACTGACACAAATTCCATCCAACGAAATATTGTCAGTGATTCAATTCTAAAACAAAACCAATCCATCTTCCTGTCTCCAATCATGTGAAACTTTCTTTCCATTAGTCCTGAGCGACTGAGTGAGGCCAACATCAATGTCACTGTCCATTTAGCTTTTTCTAATCTTTTGCTGTAATATTCAAATCAAGTTGAATCCAATTTAAATTTAAATCCCACCCAAACAAAACTCACTCATGCCGCCATTTTGTGGGGGTTAAGCTCCGGGCAGCATTCGCGGATTGGTGCATGTTAGCTACTACTGTCAAGTTGCCTCTAAAGTCCAAAGCACACGGCAGGCGAGCGACGTCGCCCGGCGATGCGATCGGCTGTTGCTCGCTTAGCACCCCACACCAGACACGACCGTTCAGGTAATATAATAAGCTATATGTGTCGCTCTGTTTAGCTGGGGGTGTTGCTTCCCCCCGGGAGATATGGGAGGACGGACCGGATGTTAGGGTGTCGTGAAGCGAGCGTATTAGCAGGTAGCTGTGTTGTGCATTACAAGGGAAGTTTTACCCTGTAAAACCCATATTGAGCTGGAATTAAACCACCATATAAATTACGAATAAAACCTCTCCTCGATACAATAAAAAGTATAAAAACATCTAAGTAGGTGCATTGTGCCGCATTGTCAATGTATTAGTTAACACATTCAGAGCCGGCCGGATATGACCAAATTAGGGCTTGTATGCCAGCACTTTAATCAATGGGAGGACGGGGAAATTTGCGAGTTCTTAAAATATATCTTAAATTATGGCTGTTGTGAAGGGCCAGATTAAACCGAATATATATATTTATTTATATATATATATTTAATTGTATTTGTATATTCTCTAATATTCCCTGATATCCCTTGTATATTCCTTGTACAATATGCATTGAATATCCATTCTAGCCTACTGAACATCCCATAATAGTCTCCATTCTACTATTGGTCGAGACCTTGGTGCCAGGCTGCCATACCCCTCAGACCCAGTTCAAACGTGCCGCTCCACATGTACGAACAAGTCCTAGTTCCGCGTAGGAATCTGACTACCGCACCACTAATGGGACTATTTGTTCATAGTGCGTATATATACTGCGCTACTAAAGTAGGACTTTCTTTTCAGTCCAGTTTCTTACCCTCCAATAGAGTCACAGACGTAAAGCCTCCCCGCGACGCCACGTGTGGGAGTAAGGCCAAGTTCGCCTACCATCGGTATTGAGACATCGTGTATATTAATATTTGAATAGTCATATTTGGCACTATATCGTCGAGTTGGACGTAGTCTATTAAGCTAATAATAGTCTGTTAATATATAGTGCTTCGTGCGGTGAGAATACTACCGTAGTCAGTACCCCATCGTTTCGGGCAGAGAACTGGCTGCTTACCCAGGGTGGTTGACCCCACGTGAAGCTGCACCCGAGGAGCCCCAGAGCCGACGAGCGAGTGGACCTGTATACCGGATTATTCTACCGACGACAGCCCGCCTTCCCAGGCACGGATTATGCTTTGTACACATTGATTATTCCATGGATAAAGACCCCCGACACTGCCGTGTGTTGGAACCCCCCCCCCTGGAGAGGACGCAAGGTGAGGAGACGCTCTGCAAGACGAGGTCGCTTCACGTCTCTCCTCCGTGGACCGGATGACGCCGGCCCACAAAGAGTCCACCTGCTTTCATCTGTGGTCCAAGGATCGCCGGCGCATTGAACGGCACTACAGTGGGTTCACCTGGGATACCCTTGGCCGGATGAGGCAGTCGGATTCTACCCCCCCCCCCTTCCTACTCCTGTCGGCTTACAAGCGACCGGATTAACCCCCTCTAGTGTATCCAGTATATAATCATTAAAGTATCATTGCTGTTATTCCTTAAACTATTCCAGGTCGTATATGTACCACCTGCGCCTTCAGAGATTGGACATTCTCTATTGATATACCGACGAATACTCTTGCCATAAAAGTGCATACTAATTCCATTCATAAATGTGATTGATTTGATTAAGTGCTTGCTCTACACACCATCGCTGTGTAGAAATAAAGACCTATTTCTAATTCGTACATTTGTGTTGGATCCGTTTCATCTACGTGACAGTGTTCATCATAATATATTTATACCGTGTACTGGGTGGCCGAATATTAAGTACAAAGGTAGTGGTAGTAAGTATCATATCTAGTAATACAGTCAGGGAATTGTACCCCTCAGTTACAATTGGTCCTTCGAGCCGGATGGTAATTAGTGTAATATTAATATAGTGTTATTAATATTGAAATGGCCTATGATGAACACTCCACGAAACGATCCTCCTAACCAACGCCCGCAGCGCGAACGACGGCTCCCTCAGTACTTAGAGGCCTACGCTGTCAGTCAACAACCTAGTCTTCTACTAACAGTAAACGCGGTAAAACTAGAAAGTAAAAGTATGTCTAACCCCAACGCCCAGACTACCCCGACCATAGAGGCCCCTACGGGCTCTAATGTAACTGACCAAGTTCACGGTGGGGACCAGTGGGAACCAGACATGACTTCACACCCCGCCAGTACTGAAGAAGTAGTCCCCGATGAGTCCCGGGAGGAATACAACGCTACCGAGAGAGAACTCGGCACGGAAGAAGACGGGGAGAGCACCGTGGAGATAGAGCTCCAAGGCTCCGCAAGGAGTACCCCGAGGGAAGGCTCCCCTATACAACTGCCTTCTCCCAGCGAGGCAGAGAGGACCCTACAGCAGGCCTTCCTCATCAGCCTGAACGCCGCTGCTGAACGCGACCGACTGCAGATCCAGCAGCGAAGCGAACACGAGCAGATACGTCTAGAAATAAGACGCATTCAGATGGAAGAGAATGTGGCCCGAGAACGAGCCGGTGCTCAACGGGACGCAGCGCGCGACAGACAGCAGTCGCAACTAATAGAACAGCTGATCAGACGGACAACACCCTCTCCCTCCGCCAGAGGCTCCAGGAACTCGTCTAGACACACCTCCAGGGCGGCATCCCCTAGCCGAGTAAACAACCCTGAACTTGACCAACAGACGAGGTCTATACCCCCCACAGACCACCTCCCCCCACCGGTCCAAGCGAGACCTAGCAACCGGGAAGGAGCAGCATATCCTGTGGAGAGGCTAAACCAGAGACTACAAGCACTGGATGACCTAACTGAAGACGAAGAGGAAGAGGAGGAGAACCACGCCCGAAGACAGCACAGTACTCTACCGGACCAGGAGGTCCGGTACAGCCCAGGCTATACTCCCGCGGAGCTGCGCTACAGACCCCCGACTCTATACACGGGTGAGCACGACGCACGACCCGCACCGAGGAACAGCACCTGGACAAGCGGGCCATGGTACACTGCCGGTACCAGCCCATACCAAGGAGCGGGAGGAGACTCGCCTAGGAGGCCTCTCCCCCAACGCTCGCCGATGTATCCACAGTCAGCGTCATACATTGGCACGCCTATGGTACCCGACTTCACCCAAGAGAACCGGGCCCAGTATACAGAACTCCGCATGTGTCTGGAGACCATGTTGGTGGATGTATTGGATGAACGCCACAAATACGCCATCCTACTGAAGCACTTAAAGGTGCCCCGCGCACATAATATAGCGCTCGCCTACGCGACTTCCACCACCCCATACACAGCAGCGCTGGTAGCATTGGACCAGAGGTATGGGCGCATATGGGATTACGTGATCCAGGAGATCCGACACATCGACCGCTTACCCCCAGCAATAGACAATCGAGCACTGGACGACCTGTCCATCAGAGTGCAGTCCCTGGTAGGGATGTTGGGAGCGCAAAGAGAGAAGGGGAGGCATGAACTTTACGCCAACTCAAATGTGGAAAGGATTCTGGAGAAGCTGCCGCCCGCTCGTCAGGAGCGCTTTAGGCGGCAGAGGGACCACAGAGACCCGAATGGCCCCGAACCGAACCTCCTCGATCTAGCAGACTTCCTGGCGAGAGAAGTCAGCAGCCTACGGCTAGATACATTCGGACGGAGCACCCCTGGCTCCAGAGAAGGAACCAGACGACTAAATGATGGAAGAAGATCGGTGACCGTGATGCACCAATCGGAGTCAGTACCGAGCAGCAGGAGCCACAGTACCCCCTCCAGAACGGAGAAGTGGAAGATAGTGTGCCCCTACTGTGAGAAAGAACACTGGCTAGCGCAATGTGACTCCTTCCCCAAGCTGAACGCGGAGGAAGCAAGTCAATGGATAAAGTCCAACAAGCGCTGCTTTCGCTGTGCGCGCTCACACATGGCGGCCGAATGCCGCTTAAAGAAAAGGTGCACCAAGTGCGATGGAGCCCATCTGGACATACTTCACGACAGTAACAGACGGCGCCCTTCACCCGCACCATCCAGCCGCAAAGCGAGCGTCATGTACATCGATCCCGTCAGCAGCAGTGGAGCCCGAGTACTCCTAAAAGTAGTGCGTGTGACACTAAGCTACCAGAATAAAGTCCTGGACACTTACGCCGTCCTCGATGACGGGTCAGAGAAGACCCTGCTGCTCGCCTCCGCTGCGGCCCAGCTAGGGCTGCGGGGAAGCGAAACCCAAATGACAATTCGGACAATAAGACGAGATTTGAAGACGATAAAGGGCGAGAATGTCTCATTCTCTATCGCAGCAAGCGGCCAGCCTGAGCGACGGTACCAGATTGCAGACGCTTTCACCAGCCAAGAAATAGGACTGTCGCGGTACACATACCCCGTCGCCAAGCTGATGGAGAAATATGTACATCTGCGCAAGTTACCGATCCCGCTCATAGACAATGCTATGCCGACCCTGTTGATAGGCTCCGACCATGCAGACCTCATTGTCCCGATAGACCGGGTTCATACCGGACACCGAGGCTGTCCTGCAGCAGTCGAGACCCGTTTGGGATGGACTCTCCAAGGCCCGCTCGCCAAATCTCTCAACCGAAGTACAGCCACTAGATGTCTCCACTCCCGAGTCACAGAGGGAGAAACCGCACTCCTGCAACACGCAGAGCGGCTATGGACCTTGGAACAAATGCCCTTTAAGAACGGAAAGAAAGACATTCGCTCTAAAGATGACATTTACGCCATTCACCTCCTCGAGACAGGGACCAAGAGAGTCCCGGTCAACGGCGTGTTGAGATACGCCACGCCACTCCTGCGGCGAGAAGGAATGCCTACTTTCCACGCCAAGACAGACGCCACAGAACGGTACCTGCTGAACACGGAGCGGCGCTTAGCCAAGAACCCCGCCCAAGAGAGTGTATACCGCGCTGAGATTGAGAAGCTCATCACAGCGGGACACGTCACAAAGATGGACATTAAAGAGGCTGACCAGACCACTGAATCGTGGTACGTGCCTCACCACAAGGTCCATCACAACGGTAAAGACCGCATAGTATTTAACTGCAGCTACCAGATCGGATCCCAAAATCTGAATAAAGAGTTACTGCCCGGTCCCACACTCGGCCCCTCCCTACTCGGCGTTCTACTCCGCTTCCGCCAGGAAAAGGTGGCCATCAGCGGGGACATTAAAGGAATGTTCCTGCAGGTGAGATTAGTAGAGGCGGACAAGCCCCTGTTACGGTTCCTATGGAGAGAGAAGCCAGGAGATGAGCACCCAGCCATCTACCAATGGGAAGTCCTCCCCTTCGGAACGACGTGCAGCCCCTGCTGTGCTACATTTGCACTACAGAAACATGTAGGAGAGGACCCAGCAGCGGACGAAGAGGTCCGACACAGCGTAAAGAACAGCTTCTACGTAGACAACTGTCTACAAAGCCTTTCAACCCAAGAAGAAGCCGAGGCTCTCCTGATTAAACTCCGCGCCTCATTGATCAAAGGCGGCTTTGATCTCAGGCAGTGGGCCAGCAGCGATCCGCAAGTACTGCGCAGCCTCTCCTCCGAGGACAAGGCAGCCAGCAGCGAGACCTGGATGGCTACAATCCCGGGAGAAGCCCAGGAGATGACCCTGGGATTGGTGTGGCGATTCAAAACAGATTCGCTTCACTACAGACACAAGCCCCTGACTACGGAGCAGGGAAGGCCGGCGGCGGCGCCGACCACCAGACGGAGTGTGTACACAACACTCGCCCGACAATATGACCCGCTAGGATGTATTCTACCGTACACCACCAGGGCAAAAATGATTGTACGAGCATTGTGGGACAAGGACCAGGGCTGGGACGACCCCATTCCCGCACACCTTGCATCCACCTGGAGAGAGTGGGAGATGGAGCTCCACTCACTCCCAGGCGTTAATATGCGCCGAAGCTACTTCCCACCCACGGTGAGGCCAGAGACATGTAAAATGGACTTACACGTCTTCAGTGACGCCTCAGAGGTCGCATACGGATCAGTAGCCTACTTGCGGGCCCAAGACCAGGGGGGAGAGATCTACACAGCATTTGTCCTCGCCCGTTCGAGAATAGCCCCACGCAAGCAACAATCTATCCCACGTCTAGAGCTCTGCGCAGCCCTAGCCGGAGCGCACCTAGCCACGCTCATCCAACGTGAGCTCACCATACCGGTGTCTAGAACAATCCTGTGGTCAGATTCCACGACGGTACTCGCCTGGATCAAATCGGACTCATGCAAGTACAAAGTCTTCGTGGGAGTCAGAGTCACCGAGATTCAAGACTTAACCGAAGAGTTAACCGGAGAAACAGAGTGGCGCTACGTTGATACAAAACAGAACCCAGCTAACGTCATCACCCGGGGGATGCCCCTGGATGACCTCACCCGTCGCAATGTCTACAGTGACGGCCCCGCATTCCTAAGACTCCCGGAAGGACAGTGGCCCATGCCTATCCCGAGGGAAGCAAGTCCAGAGGAGGTGGAAAATAAGAAGTCTGTGTTCTGTGGATTGAGCACCGTAGCCTCCACCGACCCTAACATAGACGATTGCACGTCCATAGAGAGTGCACAACAAAGAACATTCCTGCGGTACCACCCGGAGTGCAAGTCCCCCGCTGATATGTCAGCAGCTAACTACGAGGAAGCAGAATTGCTTCTACTGCAGCGAGCCCAGAGAGACTCGTTCCCCGATGAATTGGCCTGTCTACAGGGAGGAAAGCCCGTCCCATCCGACAGCAGATTAATTCATCTGGCCCCCGAGAGCGACGCTCATACCCTCATCAGAGTGGGTGGTCGCCTACGCAGAGCCCCCAATCTACCGGATGACATTAAATACCCGATCGTATTGAACAGCCGACACAAGGTCACAGAGCTGATTATAAAGAAATACGATGAGGATGTACATCACGCAGGAGCAGAAAGTCTTCGCGGAAATCAGACGTCGTTACTGGATCCTACAAGGAAGAGAGGCGGTACGACGCTTCCAGCGAACATGTCTAGACTGCCGCAAGTGGCGCGCGCAGCCCAGCATACCAAGGATGGCTGACCTTCCTCCATGTCGCCTCCGAATCGGTGACAAGCCATTCCACTCAACGGGTATGGACTGCTTTGGCCCGCTGCACATAAAGAAAGGAAGAGGAACCGAGAAGCGGTGGGGTATTGTATTCAAATGCATGACCACCAGAGCGATACACATCGAGCTTCTCCCGACCATGAGCACAGACTCATTCCTTATGGCCTTCCGTAGATTCACATCACGGAAAGGAAGACCGTCTACCCTATTGTCTGATCATGGGACAAACTTCAAAGGCGGCGAAAGAGAGCTGAGAGAGAGCTTCCAAGCTATGGGCCCAGAACTTAAGACCCACCTCGCTCCAGCACAGGTTGATTTCCAATTCAACCCCCCAAACGCACCCCACTTCGGTGGCACTTGGGAACGAGAAGTGCGCTCCATAAAGACAGCCCTGTACGCCAGCGTTTCCGTTAGCCGGTAATTACCGGTATTTGACTGGCAAAATCTGTTGAAGTCCGACATATTTAATCTCTCCGGTCATAATGTCCGGTGAAAATAATTCCCTCTAAACACAATTAGATTATTTGAATTGTATTAAAATAGGCTAAAATTATATAGCCTATGCGATGAACGAAACAATCTCACCAAGCAGCCGGTCTAATAATGACATCCTGCTGTCAGCGCGAGCTGGCTGCTGATATATTTACGTGAAGCATGGCTTGGCAGGGTGCAGTACTCCAATTCAGCCATTGGCAATTCAGCTGTTGGGTGGGGGCGCTGCTGACACCACTGCTCTGCTCTGCCTGCTCCAAGTGCTCCATGCTTCACGTAAATATATCAGCAGCCAGCTCGCGCTGACACAGCGGTGCCAAATTTCTCAGTTCTTCGCTTGATATAATTAATACAAATGTCCAATATAACGGAATTAGTTAGCTCATAAAAATGTGATTATAACAGACTGCTGTTTATTAAGGTCGGGCAGACTGCCCACCGACACCTCAAGTCGGCAGCAGCAGCACGAAGTCTCGAGGGACTTATTTTATTTGGAATATATTAATGACTGATACGCAAAAGTAGCCTAGTTTTAAGTTAAAATATTATAAATGCCTTGATGATGTCATTCTTTATATAGGTCTATCAATTGTTTTTAAGCTCAATAAACTCTGACCGGAATTTATCCCATTTGTCCGGTAGATTGAAATCTACCGGACACTCAGACCTGCAAAAAAAAATTCTAACGGAAACCCTGCTGTACGCAGTACTTGGGGCCCAGACTGTGGCGGAAGAAGTCCTAATGACAGTCCTCACGGAGATTGAGGGAGTACTTAACTCGAAGCCCCTCGGATATGTCTCCAGTGATGTGGCGGATATCGACCCAGTTACCCCCAACACACTCCTGATGGGGCGGCTAGATCCTGCATTACCCCAGACAATGTACCGGCCTGAAGAAGCGAACGGCCGACGAATGTGGAGGTACAGCCAAGTATTAGCCGACAAGTTTTGGAACAGTTTCCTACTGCACTACCTACCGTCTCTACAGACCCGCCAGAAGCGGGTAAAGGAGAGAGACAATTTGACAGAAGGAACAGTCGTCATGATTATTGATCAATCACTGCCCAGAGCTATGTGGCCGGCCGGCCGCGTAAGCAAAGTGATCACCGGTGCCGACGGCAAGGTCCGAGCAGCTGAAGTGCTCGTCCAGGGTCGCACTTACACCCGTCCCGTGGCGAGGCTCATAGAACTGCCTCGACTCCCAGACACAATCGATGATGACCATGACCCTACAACCCTATGACTTTGTGAAGTTGACTGACCCCTACAGCAAACCCTTATGTGTAAATAGACAACGCGATTAATCTGTCTCTGTTTAACTGATTAGGTCTGGGACCAATCAGGGGGTGGCTGTTGTGAAGGGCCAGATTAAACCGAATATATATATTTATTTATATATATATATTTAATTGTATTTGTATATTCTCTAATATTCCCTGATATCCCTTGTATATTCCTTGTACAATATGCATTGAATATCCATTCTAGCCTACTGAACATCCCATAATAGTCTCCATTCTACTATTGGTCGAGACCTTGGTGCCAGGCTGCCATACCCCTCAGACCCAGTTCAAACGTGCCGCTCCACATGTACGAACAAGTCCTAGTTCCGCGTAGGAATCTGACTACCGCACCACTAATGGGACTATTTGTTCATAGTGCGTATATATACTGCGCTACTAAAGTAGGACTTTCTTTTCAGTCCAGTTTCTTACCCTCCAATAGAGTCACAGACGTAAAGCCTCCCCGCGACGCCACGTGTGGGAGTAAGGCCAAGTTCGCCTACCATCGGTATTGAGACATCGTGTATATTAATATTTGAATAGTCATATTTGGCACTATATCGTCGAGTTGGACGTAGTCTATTAAGCTAATAATAGTCTGTTAACACTTTGGTTGCCTTGGGTTAAATTAATGATATACCATAGATTGCCAGCGCTATTTGTCTATGGAGAAAGTCCCCTTCTTTGCAGGGCTATAACTTTTTAAATTCTATTGCTACATTGCCATTATTAGGGTCCATTCAAAGTCCTATATGTATTGTTCATTGTGTAGCAACGTTAAACTTTTTCATTCACATATTCATAGTAAAGTATGGTCTAATGTATAAGTATGTTTTCATCTCTTTCTGCAACTTTCTCCAGAACGTGATATATAGCCCCAAATGCATTATATTGATGATGAAATACAGTTTGATGGCAATCAGCGCGATATAAAAAATTCCAACTAGACGTACTTCTAGAAGTTACTACACGTCATCTGATGTTGACCGGATGGGCGAGGGGGCGTTTATAATTCCGTGGGCAGCGTTATACCAATCATCTAATGTGGGTCAAATGTTGATAAAAGCAGTTAGTATCGAAGATGGTAACGTTACACGCTGAAACTCACCCCAGTCTCCGCGCGCCGTTGGGCGATCATCGTCGAGTAGAAATTTTATCATTATGGGATATATTATTACCCGGTCCATCTCCAGCTTGTATAATGGTATATACGTCCAAATCATGTTGTTTATCGAGTTATTGGCAATCGATCGCTATGTAGAGTGACGAGCTAGAATGCCGGAACCTATCCCGAGTGGCCGGAAGCAATACGGACATCTAACACAACCTCCACTGTGCTTCCTGTTAAGCGGTTGCGCGATCGGCCACCAGATGGCGCTCCTGAACCGCCAGAGAGCTCAGTGGGTCCTGCTGGTGGTTCTCAGGCCAGCGGAAAGACATTATGGATCAGATCGCAGATTTTTGAAATATTGATACAAAGACGACGTACAGCGTCCCCCGGCAACTTTAGCATCGCCAGCAAAGACGTTGTAAATCGTTTTTAGGCAGTCAAAGTGTTAATATATAGTGCTTCGTGCGGTGAGAATACTACCGTAGTCAGTACCCCATCGTTTCGGGCAGAGAACTGGCTGCTTACCCAGGGTGGTTGACCCCACGTGAAGCTGCACCCGAGGAGCCCCAGAGCCGACGAGCGAGTGGACCTGTATACCGGATTATTCTACCGACGACAGCCCGCCTTCCCAGGCACGGATTATGCTTTGTACACATTGATTATTCCATGGATAAAGACCCCCGACACTGCCGTGTGTTGGAACCCCCCCCCCTGGAGAGGACGCAAGGTGAGGAGACGCTCTGCAAGACGAGGTCGCTTCACGTCTCTCCTCCGTGGACCGGATGACGCCGGCCCACAAAGAGTCCACCTGCTTTCATCTGTGGTCCAAGGATCGCCGGCGCATTGAACGGCACTACAGTGGGTTCACCTGGGATACCCTTGGCCGGATGAGGCAGTCGGATTCTACCCCCCCCCCCTTCCTACTCCTGTCGGCTTACAAGCGACCGGATTAACCCCCTCTAGTGTATCCAGTATATAATCATTAAAGTATCATTGCTGTTATTCCTTAAACTATTCCAGGTCGTATATGTACCACCTGCGCCTTCAGAGATTGGACATTCTCTATTGATATACCGACGAATACTCTTGCCATAAAAGTGCATACTAATTCCATTCATAAATGTGATTGATTTGATTAAGTGCTTGCTCTACACACCATCGCTGTGTAGAAATAAAGACCTATTTCTAATTCGTACATTTGTGTTGGATCCGTTTCATCTACGTGACAGTGTTCATCATAATATATTTATGCCGTGTACTGGGTGGCCGAATATTAAGTACAAAGGTAGTGGTAGTAAGTATCATATCTAGTAATACAGTCAGGGAATTGTACCCCTCAGTTACAATGGCTATGGGTCTAATACACCCGTCGCTTATCAATGACTTGCTTGCAGTCAACATATACGAAACGGATTGTTTTTTCATCGGTACATTTCCGTTTTATACCGTTTTGAATACGAGTATAGTTTGAGATTTCTAGTAATTCCAGAGAAATACGCGATAATAGTTTTTCGGCTGATTTATGAATAGTTTTCAAATAAACGCTAGATTATCGATAGTATATGTGTCTTTATGCACGCTAGAGAAGCCGGCTGAAAAATCGCGTATCCGTGCCTTGCTCGCGCCAATGGCACGCACACACACGCGCTCCGATGGCGGTGAAAGGAACATCTGATTAACCCAAGACTGGTAACATAGTCCTTACCTCACATCAGATGTTCTGCAAAAAGATTAATCCAATTCCTGATCGCCATTCCAAATATTGTCGCGTTTATTGATCCAACGTTATAGTCCAAAACACATAATCCACGCTCCTCCCAGCCTCCCCAGTCAATGTGGTAACATGATACTGCTTGCCCGAGAAGGGAAACCCGGACCGGAGTTTTTTTCCTGATGCACATTCCCAGCCAATCCAATCCAATGATGTGCAATACCATCCGGGAGACGATAGGCGGCAGTATTTGCTCTTTTGCGAGCTCAGACCCATTCCCAACGATAACATCAGGTTGGATGGATGAAAATGAATGGATATTGCTAATAAAAGAAATAACGATTAAAACCTGACTATACTCGTGATTGGCACGCAAGCGATGGCGACTTAACCCGACTATCATCGTGATTGGCACGGAATTAGTTAATGACAAGCGGCCACTATACCTTCTCCAACTAACGTTATTTATTTTAATTGTTCCTGTTAATTAATAATTAACATAAGTAGCATGGTAATAATATGCAGATTATTGATCAATGAATGTATTGATAAATAAATGTATATTACAAATTATACACCAGTAGAAGTCATGTTATTTCCTCATTGTCCTTGCTGTGTCGCCTGCCGTTGCCTAAAAAAATAGGATTGAGGTGATATTTAGCGAGGCGACAGAAGTTGCTGTGTGATCGGCGCTCGAAAATCTCCTGCCGTGTGGGTTGTCTTATTCATAACAATGGAAGCGATACAATTCTGTCGGTCGCCTGGCTTAAAAAATAGGTCGCCTGGCATTCGGTTGATAATGGCACGTTCAATGCAAAGTTGAAATTGTTCTGGTTGTCTTTGTCATGAAGGTTCCTTTGGGTCTACTTTTCTGGAAAAAAAAGGGAGCATGTCTATGTTCCCCGGTCCTATGTTCCTCATGCATAAAGACAGTCCAAAATCAAGACAGTTCAGTGTAATAATACTAGCCGACTGTGTTTCCATGGCTTTGGTAGGGACATGTCCCTAGCGTCCCTACTTATATAAACCTATGCCTGTGTTTATGTGTCATGGGTGAGAAACTAAAGTTTTCGTTCACCAGCAACAGTAGATGATGGATGAGTTCATGTGACACGTTCATACATTTCTAACTATATATAATTAAGAGGAGGGAGCACAAGGAGAGCATGGAGGGAGAGGGAGATTTCCACTTCCTGCCGCGCCTGGTGCAGGAGAGAAACCTAGAGATTAGCTCGCCTGGAGCAGACTTCTAAATCATTGCAGTCTCGTTCATTCATGATTCATGAAATGCTCTCTCGCACAAATTTCATCCAAGCACCAAATGTAATCTAAAGTTGGGATTCCTCTAAAGCGATCTTCGAGTTGGCGTGAACCGTTAATAGTGTTTTTATCCATATTGATATGTAATCACAATCTTAGAAATGAATGTAAGATACATTTTTTTTAGACTTTTTCTATTATTATTATTTTACAAAACCAAGTAAAATGTAGCCAAAAAGAACCAGGGGGTTTGATTTTTCTAACTATTTTGGAAATTAGTCAAGGGGGTGAGTATACTTCCTTGAGTGACTGTATGTGTACTAAACCAGTAGTTCTCAAAATATATACAGTATATAAAGTATGGATATATATATATACTGTATACTGTATATTAAGGCTGTCCCCGAAGCTTGTTTTTGGGATTCGAACTACGTCAGGGTTTTTCGAATGAACATTCAAACCTTCGTTTTTAATTTAAAAATGTTTTTAAATTAAAAATATTTGTTATCAAAATAATATTATTATTATTATTTTTTTTATTTTTTATAAATATCCTCAAACTAAATCCTCAATTTGAATAAAGTGATTAATCTGATTAAATGAGTCTCTTTTTTATTAAACCAACTTTACTTAGCATTTTTTTTTTATACTATAATATTAGTGTAGCCTAATCTTTATCTGCAACTGTGAAGAAAAACCCCATTGGTTTAAACAGAATGAATAGACACATAAAAGAAATATAAATAAAAGAAAACAATTTATTAAAAAATTTATAAAAAAAATGTAATTCGAATTTTGATTTAGAATTCGAATGTTAACGTAACAAACGAACGTTCGAACATTCGGGCTCAGCCTTACTGTATATACACATGTGTTGGTCCATGATGACCCTCTCCCCGTCCACGAGGGGTCACTGAATGATTTGACGAGCATAAAAATGATGTGAATCATATGCTATGGCCTTCGCCGTCACTGAATCTCCGCCTAATTGAACACCTACAGTATGGGAGATTTTGGACCGACGTGTTAAGACAGCGCTCTCCTCCGCCATCATCAAAACATCAAATGAGGGAATATCTCTTGGAAGAACGGTGTTCCATCCCTCCAGTAGAACTCCAGAGGTATATGGAACCTATTCCAATGCAGATTGAAGCTGTTCTGGCAGCGTTGTTCTGAATTGCTCTGATTGGCCGAGCGCGCGCATGCGCATGAACCGCGACGCGCTCCTCAGAGGCAGGAATACTAAGCTCCCCCTTAAGCTCCAGGAGAGAGGAGAGAGGCTGAAAACCCGCAGTTCTTGCCCCGACTGATGGGAGCCGAATCCCGGATCCGATTTTTCTGATGAATACCCCCAAAACATGGAGGTCCCGAACGCATGGAAGTATTGATTGCGCCGTAACGAATCATTAAAAAAATATACCGTTAACTGGAATATGTTGTGCCTTTACACATATGTTGGATTATGTAATTGGTTTGTCATGACAAATAATAAAAAATCGCGATTTACCCGGTGGCTACAACAACACACAGTGACTACATTCATTATTGTTTACAATGAACGGAAATCGTGATTTTTTATTAGTTTGTCATGACAAACCAATTACATAATCCAACATATGTGTAAAGGCACAACATATTCCAGTTAACGGTATATTTTTTTAATGATTCGTTACGGCGCAATCAATACTTCCATGCGTTCGGGACCTCCATGTTTTGGGGGTATTCATCAGAAAAATTGGATCCGGGATTCGGCTCCCATCAGTCGGGCAAGAACTGCGGGTTTTCAGCCTCTCTCCTCTCTCCTGGAGCTTAAGGGGGAGCCGCGCTCGGCCAATCAGAGAAACGCGGAAGGCGCTCGGCCAATCAGAGAAACGCGGAAGCGCATGTTGGTTGCCTAAAGTGTTCACGCGTTCTGGCAGCTCATGTTCACTCAACACCTTTTTAAAAGGGGAACTACACCCAATTTCACAATTCAACATGTTATTCCTACGGTCTAAGACAGTCCAAAATCGAAAACACTGCAGTGTTACAAGTTGAATTTGTGATGTCATCAAGTATAAAGTCTGAAGCTGCTCCAAAGGGGAATGTTCTGAGTATATGCATACATTTTATGGAATCAAGCTCATTTGGGTATTAAAAAAACAAAAACAAAAAAACATTATGTGGGTCCACAAAATTAATGACGATGAATGATGAATGAATGAGACTGCAATGATTTAGGATTCCTCTCCGGGCTAATCTCTATATTTCTCTCATCCACCAGGCACTACAGAAAGTAAACATCTCCGTCTCCCTGCTATTAATTATATAGCCTATAGTTGCAAATTGATGAACTCATCCACCATCTACTGTTACCGGTGAACAAAACTATAGTTTCTCACCCATGACACATAAACACAGGCATAGGTTTATATACAGTAGGGACGCTAGGGACATGTCCCTACCAAAGCCATGGAAACACAAATTGTCCCTACCAAAAATAATAGCAGAGTGAAAACTGTAGCATTAGTATTATAATTCACAACATCAGTCTTGCAAAACTGAGCCTTTTCATCTGTTGCGAAGGTGTAGGTTGACAGCTGTATCAAGAACCAGCAATCCGAAAAATGACAACGTGTTTTACTGTTTTGTGTATTCCATTTTGTGTAGGGCTATTATCGCGTCTTTCTCTGGAATTACTAGAAATCACCAAAACTATACTCGTATTCAAAACGGTATAAAACGGAAATGTACTGATGAAAAAACGATCCGTTTTGTACATGTTGACTGCAAGCAACTTATTGATAAGCGACGGGTGTATTAGACCCATAGCCATAATTTAAGATATATTTTAAGCACTCGCAAATCTCCCACTCCTCCCATTAATTAAAGCGATGGCGTTCTACCGCCCTCTGGCGCACTTAAGCGGTGGCGTCCAATGAGTTAATGTCACACAACTATGGTTGGTGGTAATCAGATGCTTCAAGAATACTGATCTGCAGTGTAAACTAGGGAGAGGAACCCAGTGGTAGATTGCTTAGGTACCTGTCTATTGGTGAACATTGCTGAGACAATGAAGTGGCTAGTTACTTACAGTAGCTAATCATTTTAACAAACATTGTGTCCGATTATATTCACTGATTTCCCATCGTAGAAGACATTAGCGACAATAAGGCTGGCTAGCATAGCATTAGCTTCTAGCTAACAGTTTGACAAACAGTAGAGTGAGGGCGACACGAGTGAGGGCGTCTCAGCCAATCACAACGATATCGGAGGCTACAGGCGGAGTTTGGAGCTAAACTGGGTTGGGTGAAATTTCCGTCATAATTTGATCGACCAGGCATATCTCAGAAATGTTTGTGTTGAATGAGATGTTTTTCATCATGAAAAAGACAAATATGCAAGAATAAACCCTGAATATAACATTTTGATCTCATTCCCAGTGAAAATCCATGATGGCAACGCTAAAAAAACTGTACATTTCCCAAATCCATTTAAGTATGGCATGTTATACCTCAATCTTTAGCTCGGACTCTCATTAATACATTCCTATCCGTTTTAGCTCAGTAATAAAGTCACTACACAGTAAAAGCAGTATGTTGTTCAGGTAGAGTCCAAATCCTTTCACTGTAGTTGAGGCCAAGGATAATATGCATGATTCATTAACATTCATGAACATCTAAGGCAGATAATGTCATGTTTATGACAGTGTTATGTCAGCATTATGAACACCCCTTCGAATAAAGTGTTACTAAAGATTATGATGAATGCAGCCACAAAAGTTTCCTTCCACAGACAAGATAGTCATTAGGTATACTATATAACTATGTAGTATAAAGCATAACTATATCACTACATAGCTCAGACAGGATTTCTGCAGGTTTCAACAAGTTACATTTAAGTCTTTTTAAGACTCTTTTAAGACCACTTTGAATATAATTTAATACCTATTTCACTGCCATACTGGCAAAGAAATATGAAGGAAAATACTATGAAAGAATAATTCCATACAAATTGTTAGCAGGGAAATTACTTTGCAGCCTGGACATTTCCCCCAAAAACATTTAAACACGATGCAGAGAAGTTATCGCAACATAGATGTAACTTCCCAATCCAATACATTTTTAAGACACATCAAGATGCTTATAATTCATCATATAGGTTGCCAATTATGAAGGTAGGCACCTTCACCTTAATTTTTCGGCAAAGTGCTCCCTTAACTCCCGCTATTGAAAAAAGCTCAGCGCCACCTGAAAGCCAAGGACCCGAGCTTTATTCACATATATTGCCTTTTACAGTAATCCAAAAACGGTGGGAGTTATTGAGGAAGTAAACACAAGTAGAATTCTACCTGCTTCAAGGTCAACCACTAAGGTCAAAATTCCGCCTAATAATTTTTTATTAAGTAAAAATGAGCCTAAAAAGCATAATCTAAACTCTAACTAAGCAATATCAGGTGTGCATTTTGTGAAATAGCTCAAGTCCAATGTTACCCTTGTTTAGCTTACGGTTTGTGATACTATATCAAGAGACAACTACTCACTAATTAGTTAAGCTTCCCCCTCGCTTGGTGCAAAAACTGAGAAGAAGAACAAAATGTAAATTTAAATGAAGGCAGCTAGGCCACGTATTTTCTAAATACTTTAAAACCTATAGGCTAGAGAGATAATCTGGTTTCAAGGGTAGTGTGTAGAACAGCACAGGGTTAGATGAAGATTCCAACAGAAACGGACGGACGTGGAGCTGAAGCCAGGAGAGCTCGAGTGTTTGAGAGGAGGCTGAGACTAATCTGCAGTTTAGCGCATTTCCATGTTCACACGTAATTAAGAAACGTCCCGGCCATGGGAAAGAGCCTCGCTGAGCAAATCCGGAGGGAAAAAAGAAAAAAGAAAAAACAACGCTCCAAAAATATATATATATATAAAAGTCAGATAAAACCAACATCTTCTAGGAAGCCAACAAATACAAAGGCAACGGAGGGCTGAGTGCTGCTCTCTTGTCTAAAAAAACACGATACTCTATGAGCTCAGGCTAAGAGGAGAAAATGGGAGGTGAGAATGTTTATCTTGATCCATATTCTCACATTGATCAGGCTCCCCGGGTGGAAGTGTGGCTCGCCAGAGACAATAATGACCCTGATCTGGCTGCTCGGCATGTCTCTGTTTTGTTAAATTCCCCGTTATCGATCCGGTGGGGCTCTTGAGTGCTGCTTGGATTCACTCCCGGGGCCCTCGCTCGGCACACTGCTAGTGACCGGGCACAAAGAAGGCTCAATTAGCACAGCTCCACGCCGCCTCGCTCGCTCGCCGTCCCCCCCCTCCCCTCCCCTCCACCCAACCCTGCCTGCGTGTGCCTTCAAATCACTCAATCAACCGCCTGCGAGATGAGGGAGGGAGGGAGGGAGGACAAGAGAAAACAAGAGGAAGGAGGAAGGAAGAGGGGGGGGGGGGGGGTCGTACGGCTGATAGTGTTACTTTACACCAGAGACGTAGGAGGAGCAACAGTGAGGTTTCACCTCAAATCAAGGCGGTATGGCAGGCGGCTCAGCCTCACGTCAACACTGCTTCTCTGCAGCAGAGCATACAGAGCAACCTGGCTGCAGAGACACACGAGAGGCACCGACTATCTCCCTTTCTGTGAAAAGAAACACACACACACACACACACACATGGACACGTGCACACACACACACAGACACAACCTAGTGTCGGACTGACTGGCGGAGAGAGAGATTTCCTCAAATTAACCCCGCAGCAGCGTCACCGCAGCACAGAGACGGTCCTGTGCCCATCCTAGTGTCTGCCAGGACATGGGGAGGGTGATAACAAGACAGAAAAAGATAACAAGACAGAAAAAGCCCAGAGATGCGGTGGAATAATTCTCCGCGGATGCTGGTGAGACCTGTGTGAGTTCTCCGGACGACCGTGACATCCCCTGATACTAATTGGTCCTGGCAGGTGCGGTTAAAGGCGAGGCTTGCATGTCTCAGGCTGATCGAGAGGAGGTGGTGGAAAGGGGGAGGTGGGGGCGTTGTATGGGGATGGTGACTCATAATCAAACCCGCAATCTGCAGTAAGGCAGGCTCATCGGTGTGGCCTTATTGCGTATATATATGACACATCCCGCTCACACATGAATCCACGTTTAGAAACCATTGCGCCATCGAGGATTAGCTGAACACTGACCTCCCCCTCCTTACCTCTCTCTCTCACACACGTGGCAAACACACACACATACAGGCACACACACACACACACACACACACACACAAGCACGTGCACACATACTTGCATACTTCCTCAACCCAAAAGCCCACCCATGGCCTGCACCGCTGTCCGTCCCCCCCCCCCCCCCCCCTTGGCCTGCACCGCCGCCCCCTCCTCATCCCCTCCCCCCCTGCTCCCCCCCCCCCCCCCCCCCCCCCCCCCCCCTGCTGCAGCCTTGGCGTCACACAGAGCTGGGGCCGGAGAGATAAACCACTCAAGACGATGAGAACGATAATGGGAGACGCCGCAGCGCCTCAAATTCAATCAACGGCAGGACGTCAATGCGGATGAGTGTAAAAGTGAAATATGCTCTCCAGCGTGTGTTAAAAGATGCACACAGGCTTTGCAGAAACAACAGCCACGAACAGGACGGCGAGTGAGGTTAGAAATCTGGAGAGGGAGGGGGGGGGGGGGGGGGGGGGGGGGGGGTGGGTGGGGGGGGTGAGGGGGCGATGGAGAGGAAAAAAAGAAGAAGAAGGAAATAATGTGCCTCCGCCACTCTCTGCTTCTCGCTGCAATCCCACTGGCATTCAGAGCAGGCCTACTTTAACCACAGACTGTGAATAAATTACCCTTTTGAACTCGGGGTGATTGCAAATGTGCCCCCATCTCTCTTGAGACATGTCTGGCAGTAACCCTCAGCCCCCCCCCCCCCCCTTACTAACCATCATCCCCCACCCCCACCCCCCTCACTAACCATCCTCCCCCCACCCCACCCCCACCCACCCTATCATTAAACTTTTAATTCACCGTAATTATGGCTGATGATTTTCTGTTAACTAAAAACTCTCATTCGCCACCCTTTCTCTCTCTCTATCTTTTTTCTTTATTATTGAATTTTTGTCTCCGAATTTTCAAGAATCTTATTTCTCCCCTGCTCTAGAAAACCAAACTATGTAAAAAAATTATAAATAAATAAATAGATAAATAAATATGAATGTAAAAAAATAAGTTATATCAGATTAAAGGGAGATTCGAAGCAAGCCAGGGGGAGAGAGAGAGAAGGAGATGGGAGGAGGAGGAGGAGGGGCAGAGAGAAAGGGGGGCATTGAGGAGACAGTGGCACCGGGCAGCCTAGGGAGGGTGCGGATGTGTTTGAGAATGCTCATTATAACGCATGGCCCATACGTTACTCATGACATACCTATTATTTATTAACTCATGGGGCTGGGAACCACGCCACTTTTCACAACTGCTATTCTTTCGGATGCAATTCTGACAGGCTTCTTGCAAAATATATATATTAATAATCCTCTATCCTCCTTCTGTCTTGACACACACACACACACACACACACACACACACACACACACACACACACACACACACACACACACACACACACACACACACACACACACACACAACACACACACAAAGACGAGGCACACACACGTACAATAAAGGTACACACACACACACACACAGTCAGACAGACAGAGGGAGACATAGAAAACACACAGGAAACGAAGACACACACACACCAACTCTTGCTGACACCAGTTTAGATGTCTCTCCCTGTACGCTGATTTTCCAACGTAATTACAAACACATTTCACACGCCATCACAACTAACTGAACCAGAATTCACGCACTAGCTGAGGGTCAACCGATTTGTTTTGTTTTTTCCCCTCCTCCAATGTGGTTCCCAAAAAAAAATTAAATAGCAAAGAACACCTTCAAACTGCCGTTGGCAAGTTATTCTTGGCATAGGGGTCCCTTAATAAACTTAAAATAAAAATATATGTCTGTGTGTGTGTGTGTTGGTAGCTAGCTTGATTATTTTCTTAACCTCAGTGGTGTTGAGGCAGATTAAACTAGAGGAGACAGAGGGGAGGGAGACGGAGGGAAGAAAGGCTCTGAGACATCAGAGCAAGGTAGGAGTTTGAGACGCAGCCAGGGATTCAGGGCCGATCCCCTGGCCTGGGAGAGGGAGAGGGAGAGGGAGAGGGAGAGGAGAGGGAGAGGGAGAGGGAGAGGGAGAGGGAGAGGGAGAGGGAGAGAGAGAGAGAGAGAGCGAGAGAGAGAGAGAGAGAGAGAGAGAGAGAGAGAGAGAGAGAGAGAGAGAGATAGAGGGAGAGAGAGAGAGAGAGAGAGAGAGAGAGAGAGAGAGAGAGGGGAAAAGTTTCAGCAGTGCAGTCAGCCTTAACTGATGAGGTTATATATTGCCTGTCACTTTATTCTGCAGGAATATTGGGGCGTTGCCGAGCTCAAACCTGGAAGGTATAGCAATCCCTCACCTGCACTCTTAGGGGGGGGGGGGGTTTAAATCTCATCTCGGGGCTTGTAGCCAATATTCTAGCCACCCAGAGCCGTTTCTAAAAAGGACCTCCTCCAAGGCCGCTATCACGGACAGACCACTCATCTAGTCGTCCACGCGCGATTGCCCCTGGTTCTGCCGCCGAAGCGCCGTAACGCAAACAGCCCCCCCCCCCAGCCCCCACCCATAGATTCAGCTAGAATATTACCGGTATATATATGCAATGATAATGATCCAAAAAACGGCAGTCCATTTGCCGGCGATGATAACTTTAAGGTGAGCTATAGGCTAGCTGAAATGGAATAAGCCATTTGCTATAATGGAATAATCTCTTTGGTATCTGATGCCGTGCCTCGCGGATTAGTCAGCGGTTTAAGACGGTTGCTCCAGTGTTCTAGAATCTCGATACACCAATTCGTGGAATAGATCGACGGATGTCAGCCAGGAACAGGGCCATAGTTTGTCACAGACAAAATGTCAGCAGCTGGACAGAGGATCCAAACCAAAATGGCCGTCCAAGTTATCCCTTGACTAACCTTGTACATCAAGTGTTTTAGGACAACTACAAATAGCTTTCCTTTTTTATTGTCTTGTCTCACATTCTAATCTTAATTGATATTTTCGGGGCACGGTTTGTTGGGTAATTCTGTTTTAAACACATTCATCCTCAAGACCAGCTACCCCCACTATCACTATACATGTTTTAACATTCTCATCCCTGAGACCAGCTACCCCACTATCACTATACATGTTTAACATACTCATCCCTGAGACCAGCTACCCCCACTATCACTATACATGTTTAACATACTCATCCCTGAGACCAGCTACCCCCACTATCACTATACATGTTTAACATTCTCATCCCTGAGACCAGCTACCGCCACTATCACTATACATGTTTAACATACTCATCCCTGAGACCAGCTACCCTCACTATCACTATACATGTTTTAACATTCTCATCCCTGAGACCAGCTACCCCCACTATCACTATACATGTTTAACATTCTCATCCCTGAGACCAGCTACCGCCACTATCACTATACATGTTTAACATACTCATCCCTGAGACCAGCTACCCTCACTATCACTATACATGTTTAACATACTCATCCCTGAGACCAGCTACCCCCACTATCACTATACATGTTTAACATACTCATCCCTGAGACCAGCTACCGCCACTATCACTATACATGTTTAACATACTCATCCCTGAGACCAGCTACCCCCACTATCACTATACATGTTTAACATACTCATCCCTGAGACCAGCTACCGCCACTATCACTATACATGTTTTAACATTCTCATCCCTGAGACCAGCTACCCCCACTATCACTATACATGTTTAACATACTCATCCCTGAGACCAGCCACCCCCACTATCACTATACATGTTTAACATACTCATCCCTGAGACCAGCTACCCCCACTATCACTATACATGTTTTAACAGACTCATCCCTGAGACCAGCTACCGCCACTATCACTATACATGTTTAACATACTCATCCCTGAGACCAGCTACCCCCACTATCACTATACATGTTTAACAGACTCATCCCTGAGACCAG